>NC_044188.1:35657856-35945356 GCF_900880675.1 Sparus aurata | reverse complement strand
CAACGGTGCATCGGAATAAGACGAAACTTGGTACATTCATTGTCAGTGCCCTCCTGAGGACATCTGACAAAGGGTTTACCGTTCCACCAGTAGTTGGCGCTCTGGCGTCACTTTAATTGCATAATTGGCCCTGTGCCCACACCATAACACTTATGGAAATGAAATTCATAGAGGTGCTATAGAATGGCCCCTGTGACTCACTCAGCAAAAATGACCACCAGGTGGCGCTATTTTCAATTTAAAGGCGTTTTTGGCTCATAACTCCCACTTAATATGTTCCACATTATTAATCCTCATATATATGTATTCCGTGAATTTAGCTGAATTGTTTGATGTAGGCCAAGCCCACTTTTGCAGTAACTTTCCATTCGCAAATTTGCAAACAATGAAAAACCTACTTTTTCGAACTCCTCCTAGACGATTTGACCAATTTGCACCAAACTTTTCATGTAGAATCTGTAGACCCTCCTGACAAAAAGTTATCAAAAGAATTTTGATAGTCCATAAACTGCACGAAATATAAAATGACAAATTCCTGCATATTGTTTTGAAAACAGACAATCTTGCATATCTTTACAAAATACTGTCTGATTATCACATAAATACTCTTCATTGTGTGGTATGGCATGATGAGGCTTTGTGTGAAATTTGGTGCAAATCCGCCAATAGATGGCGCTCTGGTTGCAGTCTAATCAGTGTCAATGGGATCTTCAAGTCCTCTTCAAAAATCATAAGCATTTTTGGCTCATAACTCCCACTTAATATGTTTCACATCATTAATCCTCATATATATGTATTCCCTGAATTTAGCTGAATTGTTTGATGTAGGCCACGCCCACTTTTGCAGTAATTTTCCATTCGCAAATTTGCAAACAAAGGAAAACCTACTTTTTCGAACTCCTCCTAGACGATTTGACCAATTTGCACCAAACTTTGCATGTAGCATCTGTAGACCCTCCTGACAAAAAGTTATCAAAATAATTTTGATAGTCCATAAACTGCCCGAAATATAAAATGACAAATTCCTGCATATTGTGTTGAAAACAGACAATCTTGCATATCTTTTCAAAATACTGTCTGATTATCACATAAATACTCTTCATTGTGTGGTATGGCATGATGAGGCTTTGTGTAAAATTTGGTGCAAATCGGCCAATAGATGGCGCTCTGGTCGCAGTCTAATCAGTGTCAATGGGATGTTCAAGTCCTCTTCAAAACTCATAAGCGTTTTTGGCTCCAACAGCACCCTCTGCTGGTGCAAAGAGTCAGGACATGCTCAGTCACAGAAATTGTAAGAAAGCTCTACAGGTAAAGGTCCAACAGCGCCCTCTACTGGTGCAAAGAGTCAGGACATGCTCAGTCACACTAAAATGCAGAAGACCAGTCAGTGAGCAGACCGTGTGGAGCCGCATGGACTTTCTGTGTGTTTCCCTAATGATGTGTGCATTCTTGAGGAAATGTAAGTGGTTTCTGCTTGTAGTTATGGATAATTTGATCACTATTGCAGTTTACACATAGCCTGTGTCTCAGTAGTAGTTAGCTGCACTTTGCTTGCACTGCAGCTACATTTGGATTGTGAGGACTTAATGATGAATATTTCGTTTTTAATGCCGATTTTTCAACTCATTCTGTTTCTTGGGATTGTGACCATGCTCATTACAGTTTAAAGCTCGAAATATGTACTGTGGTTAACAGTCAGTATATAAAGCTATCATGCTGTTTAGCCGTCTATAGGTTCGAACACTGTACTCGTGAAACCCCCCCCTTGAGCTGCAATTTCATCCTCTTCTTCAGATTTCATCATGCAGCAGGTGACATCTCACATCCCATCAGTCGATCAGTTCTTCTCTGACCTGGCATCGACTCAGTCTTTGTCCGGGCAATCATGCAGTAGTTCACACAGTTTTTCTGACTTCAGCGTACATCATTTCAGACCGTACATCAACGACTTCCTCAGCGGAAGGTGTTGCTCGAGCATGCCCCGACGGCAGCAAGCCCCGACAGCAGCATGCATCGACGGCAGCAAGCCCCGACCGCAGCAAGCCCCGACAGCAGCATGCATCGACGGCAGCAAGCCCCGACCGCAGCAAGCCCCGACAGCAGCATGCATCGACGGCAGCAAGCCCCAACCACAGCAAGCCCCGACAGCAGCATGCATCGACGGCAGCAAACCCCGACGGCAGCACGCCCAACGCGCGCGCGGACTGCGAGGGCCCGTTCATCACTGCTTGCAGTTTTAATTAGGGCCCGAGCAGGGAACCTGCGAGGTCCCTATTGAAATTGTAATGATTATTCTTCTTCTTTTTTTTTTCCTTTGTCGAAAATGATCGCATTTTTCACTGCCTGAACATATCCCAAAACTCACCAAACTTGGAATATAAGTCAGACCTGGCGAAAAATTTTATAATCTATTGTCGTCCTGAATTTCCACCACTAGGTGGCGCTATTATTAAGGGAAGCGCGTTTTGGCTGATAACTCCCATATACTTTGTCGCACATTCAAAAACCATACATCCACGCGTTCAGTGAATTGTGCTGAATCTCGTGGTATAGGCCACGCCCATTTCCGCCTACCGTTTTTTTTCGCTACGTCGCAAAATGTCGAAAACCTACTTTTTCGAACTCCTCCCAGGCGATTTCACCGATTTGCACGAAACTTAGCACACAGCATCTCTGGACCCTCCTGACAAAAAGTTATTAAAGGATTCTAATTAAAATAAATAATTTTGAAGTTATTAAACAACAAATTCCTGCAGATTTGGCTCAAAACAGGAAGTGTTGGATATTTCCACAGAAGTCAAATCAAATGACATGAAACTCAGGATACTACTTCCCCATGAGCACCTGAGGCCCTGTGCAAAATTTTAGGCGATGACCACAAGGTGGCGCTCTTTAAATTGATGTATTTTATATCTCCACAACGGTTCATCGGAATAAGACGAAACTTGGTACATTTATTGTCAGTGCCCTCCTGAGGACATCTGACGATGGGTTTACCGATCCGCCACTAGGTGGCGCTCTGGCGTCACTTTAATTGTATAATTGGCCCTGTGCCCACACCATAACACTTATGGAAATGAAATTCATAGAGGTGCTATAGAATGGCCCCTGTGACTCACTCACCGAAAATGACCACCAGGTGGCGCTATTTTCAATGCAAAAGCGTTTTTGGCTCATAACTCCCACTTAATATGTTGCATATTATTAAACGTCAGCCCTATGTGTTCCCTCCATTCAGCTGAATTGTTTGGTGTAGGCCACGCCCACTTTCGTGCTAACTTTCCGTTCGCAAAATCGCGACAAATGAAAAACCTACTTTTTCGAACTCCTCCTAGGCAATTTGAGTGATTTGCACCAAACTTTGCGTGAAGCATCTGTGGACCCTCCTGACAAAAAGTTATCAAAAGAATTTTGATAGTCCTTAAAACGCCTGAAATATAAAATGACAAATTCCTGCATATTGTGTTGAAAACAGTCAATCTTGCATATCTTCATGAAATACTGCCCGAATATCACATAAATGTTCATGATTGTGTGGTATCACCTAATGATGCACTGTGTAAAATTTGGTGCAAATCGGCCCATAGATGGCGCTCTGGTCGCAGTCCAATCTTCTGAATGGAAAGTAAATGGGGAAATCTTCAAATCCTCCTCAAAACTCATCGACTTTCAACCTCTCATTGTCCCTCATGCTTTAAGCTAGAGACACCATTCCAACTTTTAACGAGTCATAAGACTTTGAACTGTTGGGCATGTATTCAATTTTTAAAAATCTTTTACGGTTTTCAAATCATCACAGTTTTAGTTTTAAGGATTTTTAGGCCATTTTCTCATTTTATAATGGGTGTGTATTGCGTGAGCTACAGTGTGTGACATCATCGCAAGAATGGAGAGCAGCTGGAAGAACTGGAGAAAAAATTCTCTTCAGCTTGATTTAGATCCCAAACCTTATACTCAACATAGACAATGTATACAAAGAAATGGAGGAAATCTTGTTGGTTTTCAGCTGATGGTCTCATTTAAGATGTACGGCTTACAGTTTTGGATGTGGAAGCCCTGGAGCGACAACAACCGAAGCAGCAGCCCTATAAGCTGCAATGTTAATTTTGAGCCTAAATTTCTGAAGGAGAGCAGACGGTACCTGATTTGTCGCTCGCATTTCTGCCCTCATTTCTCACTTTCCAGGAATAAAAACGACATGACCGAGTTCAAATCAAATCAAATTGTATCAGATTTTCTGTTGATGTAACTTGGAAACTGTGAATTGTTGCTCTTTTCTGTACACGCAACATCTATTGCATGTCTGTCCGTCCTGGAAGAGGGATCCCTCCTCTGTGGCTCTTCCTGAGGTTTCTTCCATTGTTTCTTTTTACCCTGTTAAAAGGTTTTTTTTCCATCAACATGTGAAGTTTTTCCTCACTCGAATCGATGGTCTAAGGACAGATGATGTTGTTGACTGTACAGATTGTAAAGCCCACTGAGGCAATGTGACTGTGATTTTGGGCTATACAAATAAAATTGATGTGACCTGACTGAGTTCAGCCATGTCTCCTCTCACTCAACATATAAATATTTTGGTCATTACATCACAGTTTTTTCAAAATTCGCAGGGGTTTGGGAGGCGTTTTCCCGTTCATTCCTGTGGGGACCTCTTCATCTTTGTCTCTGTTACTTCTCCAGCGTGTGTATCTGAAGAATGCGTGTGTAGTGCGTGACGTACAGTGTGTGACATCATCTTTAGAGTGGGGAGCAGCTGGAAAATCTGGAGAAAGAATTCTCTTCAGCTGGATTTGGACCCCGCATCTTTCATTTTACATAGACGATGCAGCCATTTTAAGCTCTTTCTGCTTTAAACTTTCCACCTTTTCAGTCTTTTTTCACCTTTTTAAGCTCTTTTATCCGTCTTACTCTACAGCTTTTCAGCCTTTTCAGATATTCATCTTTCTGCCTTTTCAACTCCTTCAAACATTCCGCTTCATGTTCAGCTATGAAAATGTTAAACTTTTTAAACTCTTTCAGCCCTATCCAACTTTTCTGTATATCTGTGCAGTGAACACTGTTTTAGCACAAAGGTGACATCATCCAGTGTTTTGACACCATTAGGGGAGTTTGTGCCTACCACTGTGCGAGAAGCTGGAAGGTTTGTTCAGCTTCTTCCTGAACCTATTTCATTGCATCATGCCTCGTGTGCACATTCTCTTCAGCCAGCTGCAGAGGCGGACCATCGACTCAGTCTTTGTCTTCGGAATCATGCAGCAGGTCACACAGTTTTTCTGACTTCATCGTACATTATTTCATACCGGCAATAGCAGTCCAAAGAATGATAAAGCAACGACTTCCTCAGCAGAAGGTGTTGCTTGAGCATGCCCCGACGGCGGCATGCATCGGCAGCAGCACGCCCCGACGCGTGTGGACTGCGAGGGCCCGTTCAACGCTGCTTGCAGCTTTAATTTATTATTGAAATTCTACCAGACAAAAATATAGGTAGCTTCTGCCATCTTTCCAGGTCTTGTTTGACCATACTAAGGGTGTTATTATAATATTTAGTGATTGTTAATGATCTAAATACATTTACTCCTAAGTATTTTAAGTGAGATACCACTGGGATATTGAAATCCTTACATTCCTCCTTGCTCCTCCTTCCTCCTTGCTCAGAGTTCAATGGTAAAAGGGAGGATTAGACCAGTTTATCTTATAGCTGGAGACATAACTAAACTGTTCAAATATATTAAGGATGTTTGGAAGAGAGTACTTAATATCAGAAAAAAATAAAAGAACGTCATCAGCAAATAAGGATATATGATGCAGAGTGGATTTTATTTTTATTGGTGTAATGTAACTACACTAGCAGAAGGATTTGCATAAATAGTTTAGACCATGTTAATAAAATTTGACCCCAAACCCATGGAATTCAATACAGACCATAGAAAAGACCACTCAAGGCGATCAAAGGCCTTTTCTGCATCAATTGACAAAATGGCTTTTGATGATAGATTATCAGAAGTATCAAGAACATGCAATAGACCAGTGATTCTTAACCATAGGGCCGCGGCCCAAGCTTGGGCCGCAAGCGCCACCTAGAGGGCCGCCAAAAACTTTCAGTTTTGCACCTGTGGGCCGCGAGGGCCGCGGGACTGCATAGGTTATCAACTGAAGACACCAGAGAAAAGCTGTTATCCATGAGACACTCAGTTACAATGCAGCTTCCGATCACACGGTGGCGGTAATGCGTCAGTAAGTTGTTTAAGAAGCTCACAGAAGAACAGAAGACATTCAGCTTGCTGCTCACCTGTAGCCAGGGGCGTCGCACAGTGCAACTCGCACCCGTGGGAGGTGTCGGTGTTTCAACACCCACACTTTTCCCGGTGAGAGGGTTCAACACCCTCACTTTTTCTGCCGTTTATCTGCAGTTTTGCACAAACGCCTCACTACAGTTGCTCAGTTTCCCTGGCCGCTCTGTATCTGCGCTCGCTGCAGCTGCCTCCTCTCCCCTAGTGATGGCTCGGTCGCGAACGAATCAGTTCGAACGAACGAGTCTTTAACGCAAACGAACTGACCTGATTCCCCGTTTCACTTCTCTCTCGTTCGTTCGTTCATTCTCACAAACCAGTCACTGTGTTGTTCACTGTTCAGTTATCAGAGTGGTGAGGAGGACTGAGAGCCAGCCAATCGTATGCTGGGTCTAGGACACTGTCGTCGAATTTTAGCCAATGAGAACCGTTTACATAAAAAAAACCCCATTTCATTTCGTTCGTAGCTCTCGTTGTCGTTCGGTTATGATTCCTCTCCTGTCATTCTCGTTCAGTTAGTCACTCGTTCTTGGCTAGCTGGCTTTAGCTGTTAGCTGCTAACTGTCGTGTTGTCCAAAAGTACACATAATCATGTAGTTGCAGCTATGTATTTGCCATGAACAGCTTGTTATGTTGACTGTTAGCATGATCGTTTGAGAACGAGGAGCTGAGAACTGTGCATTACAATCACCGCCGTTGTACCGGAAGTGCGACTGAACGAACGAACGAACGAACTACATGAACGAGTCATCCTGCCGAACTGACCGACGGGAACTGAATCACGACATGGAACGATGAAATCCACCTCTACTCTCCCCCTCCCTCTCCTGTTGCTGCTTCAAACAAACATGACACCGGCTTTGGGACTGACTTGCTGTGTTAGATTTATTGTTCAGCTCGTGCTGATGATGCGGGAACAAACGTAAAATACCAAATAATAGCCCGTTTATTTGTTTCAATCACTTAACAGACCAGGCGTTTATTTGGGACAGGCGTTTAATTCCCTCCTCACAAAACTCCGGGATGAAAATGTCACAAACTTGGCCAGCTTCTCTGTGAATTCTCTGGCATCCTTCTGGGCACAACACGTGAAAAAGGCGAAGAAGAAAAACGTGCAGTGTCAGTGGTCACGTCTTCTTCCTTGATGTTTTTTCAAAATAAATTAGGCTCTGCATTGGCGGTTATTTACCCAAATATACACCTCCACCCAGCGTTTAAAGGGGACCACATGATGTGTTTTCTAATGTTTTTATGTGTTTACAGCTGCTAATGTATGTAACGCTGTTACTGTGATGATACATGACAGTTAAATATTGAATATGTCTATAATAACCACATCCTGACATGTAACTGTGATTTTTGATGGGTACTAATAATAACAATCATGACAAAAAATTAACAAAGACTGCAGATCACGATTAGAAGCTGTAACTGGCAGTGAGCTGCTTTCTTTTCTGTAAGCAGTGAAGTGATGTACTCCATGACAGAACATTATAAAATAAGATAATGTATAAAATAATGTTAAACCGTGAAAAAAAAGTACAGTTGCAGTAGGCTTCTATTCTAAATATGCAGAATATATATTTATTATTATTATTATTATTATGACTACTACAACTATTTTTCTGCATATTCTTGACTTTGAATGGGAGCTGCTGTAAATCATTTCTGTGTCTGATTCATATATTATGCAGTCAGTTGTCCATATTTTAAGTTAAATTAAATGAATCAAGACAGATGTCACATTTACATGTCAGGGTGTGGTTATTATAGACACAGATTCAATATTTAAGTCATTTATCATCACAGTAACAGTGTTACATACCAGCCTTAAACTGGTAAACTGGTGAGTTAAACTGTGGTCACTGTATGTTACTGCGTTGACGATTCAGGACCCTTGTCAAAATTAAGAAACTGTTCTGTGAAACTTTCTTCTGCCCATGCCCACAATATGTTGACAGAAGTTCATTAAAAATCTTTGTGGTTATCACGTATAATCACGTAATTGTATTATTTATTCAACTTTATTAACGTATTACCATGTTAAACTGTAAGTGGATTTTACTTATTATTGAATACAAATCAAACCAAGAGTGAGATCAATTAAACCTTTATGCAGTGTTGGGGAGACTTAAACTACATGTAGTTGAACTACACAGCTTAACTACAATTTGCTGTAACTTGCTGGTAGTTAAACTACATTCATATTTTGTGCTGCGTCAAGTATATCAACTACTTTTTGGGTAATTTTTTGTAGTTTAACCACTCAATGTACTAACTACAATTTTGGCAAATAAGACGAGTTTTCATATATATATATATATATATATATATATATATATATATATATATATATATATAAATAAAAGATCTATATAATATACATTTTATTTTATTTTTCTTTGAAGAAGTTCAACACTGGTGATCCAGCCAGTGCAGCATGTGAGCGGCTTTTTAGTGTTGGTAAAGATGTTTATAGTGCCAAATGGATCCGGCTGTCTTATAAAAACTTTGAGAGACTGCTCATGTGACATCTAGTTCTAGTGCCGAAGTGTTAGTGCCTCTGAAGTTCCTGTGATGTTGACCAAAAATGTCAGCTTTTGTTCTTTAAAAACTAAAACTTGAGTTGAGAGGCATATTTGTATGTGATTTTTTTGTAGGCTATTATATTCTGTTTCATATACATCATATGTTGATTTATTTAACGCTGATTTAAATGAGTATAATGAGTATAAGTAGTTGCTAAAGCTACTTTTTTTAGCATTAGTTTTACAAACCACATTTCTCCAGGAGTAGAAATGCAGTTTGTTAAAACTACAGCCAGGCTGAACTACATGTAGTTTTACATGCTACGCTTGCAAACTAGCTTCCCCACTGCATATACAGTGTTAATATTTAATGGGCCCCGGGCCACTCTGCACTGAAAAAATTGGGCCTTAAGGTCGAAAAGGTTAAGAACCCCTGCAATAGACAACGTAAATTGTCTGCTGAGAGGCGCTTTTTTACCAATCCACTTTGATCCGGATGAATCAATTTTGGCAGATACAGCTCCAACCTACTAGCAAGTGTCTTTGAAAATAGTTTGATATCTGCATTCAATAACGATAGGGGGCGATAGTTAACGGGCGAAAGTTGGGTCCTTATCTTTTTTTGAAAAAAGTATTATTAAAGCTGTGTTTACATCTCTTCCAAAACATCCTTTTTGAATAGCTGTGTTAAACATCTCCAGTAATGGTGGTCCTAAAATGCTCCAAAATTTTAAATAGACATCAGGATGTATGCCATCAATTCCAGGGGACCTACCTTTATTCATTTTTGCTAAGGACTGTTTAAGGTTCATCAAGCGATAAAGGGGCCCCTAATATTTAAACTTCTTATTTTGATAATGAAATTAGCTTTAATTTCTGAAGATAGTTGTCCTTCTCTAATGCTGATGAAATGTTATCTGAAGTGTACAACTTTTTATAGAAGTTAGAAAATCTTTGATTAATCAAATCAGGATCAGATGTCATAGAGCCAGTTGCTGATGCAATGATTGGTATATTTGTAAACTGATCATTTGTTTTTATTTTACTGGCTAAAAGCCGACTGGGACGATTACCATAAAAAAAGTGATTCATTCTATTTTTATGTATAACAAACTCAGCTCTCTGCGTTAGTATTAAGTTAAGTTCTACTTTTTTTTAGTTAACAAGTGCATTTCCAATAGGAAACATGTATTCCTATAGAAAAGTGGGAGGTTAAGTAGCTTTTTCATGGATGGCCAAATGAGGCTGTGTTTGAAGGTGGGACGTCAGGGATATAATTGGCTGTTTTTGACTACTTTTAATTATACCATTATATTTCACCTTAAAACTATTTACCTTGCCTTGTTTGGTGTCATTATTTTCAACACAACCTCACATGTGTGACTGTACAGTTATTTTTTTCATTTTGACATATTATATTAACACTATGGACCTGAAATCACAAAAAAGTTAGATTTTTTACTGTGAAAACCACAAACTGTTTAATGAACCAATTTTGCATTAGTTATAATGCAAATATAAATTGTTGTTTGCTAAATTTGTGCTTAAGTTTTTGAAATTTACAAAGTTATATGTAACTCTTTACATTTAAATGCAGGCAATGCCTCAGGCTCCTCAGCTCATTCCTGCCTGCTCCACATTCAGCCGTCTCCTCCTTGTTTTGACTCACAACACAAAAAAACAACTACACTACACACTAAACACACTACACCAAACACTACATTACACACTAACGATACACGCTATATGTCACAAATCTCTCAACTCTCAAAACTCGCTATGTCTGTCGCTGTCTGTATCACCGCCAGCGTCACTCACACAGCTTTCCCTCTTCCTCAGCAACCAAACTTGCTGCTTGGACACTTTCGTGATAAAAGCCAGTTTTTACCGTTTCTTCCTGCACCAGACACAAAGCAAACGTGATGGCAATGTTCACACAAAAGCGTGGCGGACATTATTTACCCTAAGTCCGGTTTGGGACATGCCGGTGCGTCTGGTCCGTCGCCTCTGGAGATGGGCCGTGTGGGCCGTTTTCGGATCTCCTCAGACCCGAGCAGTCTCGGTCCGGACTCGTTTAGTCTCATTAATCCACAACTGTCAGTTTAGATGCACAGAACAGAACGGGACCAAACCCGGTCCAGCTCGCGCCGCTGCAGGTGTAAATCCACTTGTTTCTTAAGGTGGGGGGTGGCGGTAGGCTCTGCAGTGATTGGCTCTAGTGCGCACGTGACTGTGGTGGCTATGGTTAGCAATGCTAGCAGAATTTGTAAAGCATTTCTGAAATAAATTATTAACGGTATCATTGCAGTCCAAACAAATGCGACGTTGCACACCCTTAAACCACGCAGCGGCCATGTTGAAACTCTCAGGTCAGTCTGATCCTGATCCGCAGAGATATTTGAGGCATACACACACAGACAGACAGACAGACAGGCAGACAGATATTCCTTGCTTTTATAGAGAGATGACTTGGCTGTTTGCTCAGAAAAAAGCATTTGTTGAGATTGTTCTAAATCAGTCATTGAGGCCTCAGGGGGAATGCAATTCAGATCTGTCATTTTTGAGTGATTTAAAGCTGATAAATGAGATTTTAGAACGCTGAATATTTTAATTTCACATCAGAATGCTCTGAAATGACTTGAGGTACATTATAAGGTTATCTACTGCTTAAACTACTAAATATCAGTGAATATAAAACCAACAGGAAAAGATTATTAAAAAAGTAATTGGATTAAAACAATACGATACAATTAAGTTAAAAAGGCCATAAAAATATGTTGTAACTGCTTACCTTAAAAAAAAAAGTCATGGCCCCTGAGGGATGGTATGAAAAATGAAAATGGCCCTCGACAGGAAAAAAGTTCCCCACCCCTGATTTAGAGGGTAAATAGAGGGGCCGGGCGCCACATGAGTGTAGAGGAGATGCTTGGGGAAGCAATCAGACCCTAGGGACCTGAAAAGTAAGGAGTTGGTCACAAAGAGTGGAAGATGGATTTATGCTTTTCTTCTAAATAACTATGGGCAGCAGCTTGAGTGGGACATTTTTGGCATTTTTACTCATGGGCTTAGGGATATGTCCCCACTAATATCCAATTAGTAACAAATTTGGTACACAAACGGTTAGATCTTGTACTCTAATAGTCCTGCCTCCCTAAACCAATTTAGATAGATCAGATAAAACTTTATTGTCATTGTGCACAGTACAAGTACAGAGACAACAAAATGCATTAAGCGTCCAACCAGAAGTGCAAAAAACAGTTAAGTGCAGTATGAATGGTATAAATAGTGCAGATATTAAAGTATGTACAGTATATAAATAAGTAAGTAGATGTCAGAATAGCCTCCCAGAGCTGCTGTTTTGATGCAAACTGCCTCCCACTCTAATAGATCTTTTGCCTGAGGATGCTCCAGAGGTATTCAAAAGGGTTGAGGTCAGGGGAGGATGGGGGCCACACCATGAGTTTCTCTCTTTTTATGCCCATAGCGGCCAATGACACAGAGGTATTCTTTGCAGCATGAGATGTTGCATTGTAATGCCTGAAGATGATTTTGCTACAGAAGGCATGGTTATTCTTTTTGTACCATGGAAGAAAGTGGTGAGAAACTCTACATTCTTTGCTGAGGTCATTTTCACACCTTCAGGGACCCTAAAGGGGCCTTCCAGCTCTCTCCCCTTGATCTCCGCCCAAAACATGTCTCCGCCACCTCCTTGCTGATGTTGCAGCCTTGTTGGGACATGGTGGCCATCCACCAACCATACACTTTTCCATCCATCTGGACCATCCAGGGTTGCACAGCACTCATCAGTAAACAAGACTGTCTTCATTAGTCTTCATGTATTTCTTGGCCCACTGCAACCGTTTCTGCTTGTGAGCATAGGTTAGGGGTGGCCGAATAGTACAGTACCAAAAAGTTTGGACACACCTTCTCATTTAATGTTTTTTCTTTATTTTCATGACTATTTACATTGTAGATTCTCACTGAAGGCATCAAAACTATGAATGAGCATATACAGAATTATTTATTAAACAAAAAAGTGTGAAATAACTCTAAATATGTTTCATATTTTAGATTCCTCAAAGTAGCCACCCTTTGCTTTGTTGACAGCGCTGCAAACCCTTGGCCTTTTCTCAATGAGCATCATGATGTAGTCACCTGAAATGGTTTTCACTTCAGAGGTGTGCCTTGTCAGGGTTAATTTGTGAGAGGGTTGGGACCATCAGTTGTGTTTTGCATAAGTCAGGTTGGTACACGGCCCTATTTGATAACTGTTACAATTCATATTATGGCAAGAACCAATCAGCTAAGTAAGGCAAGGATAGGCAAGGCAAGTTTAATTGTATAGCACAATTCAGACACAAGTCAACTCAAAGTGCTTTACAGGCACATACAAACTACATTAAAAGACATAAAAATGTCATTTAAAAGACATTAAAAATTGCATTAAAAAAGACATAAAAAAAACAAGTAAAAACATTAAGAAACAAACATCAAAAAAGTAGGCAAAAATAAATGTTTTAAGTCTTTATTTAAAAGAGGTGAGAGTAGGAGCAGACCTTCAATTTTCAGGGAATTTGTTCCAAATATGTGGCGCATAGTAACTGGAAGCTGCTTCGAATGTTTAGTTCTGACTCTGGGGATTGAAAGCAGACCAGTACCTGATGATCTCAGAGGTCTGGATGGTTCATATTGCGGATGCACATCAGAAATATATTTTGGACCGAGACCATTTAGGGCTTTATAAACCAACAGCAGGATTTTGAAATCTATTCTTTGATAGACAGGAAGCTAGTGTAAAGATCTAAGAACTGGAGTGATGAGATCTATTTTTTTGGTTCGTGTTAGGACTCGAGCAGCAGCATTCTGAATCAGCTGCAACTGTCTGATGGAGCTCTTAGGGGGTCCTGTAAGGACACCATTACAGTAGTCGAGCCTGCTGAAGATAAATGCGTGAACAAGTTTCTCCAAATTCTGCCGAGACGTAAGTCCTCTTATCCTGGATATATTCTTAAGGTGAGAGTAGGCTGACTTTGTAACTGTCGTAATGTGGCTGCTGAAATTCAGGTTTGAGTCCATAATTACACAGAGGTTTCTGGCTTCGTCTGTAGTTTCCAACATTACAGACTGTAGCTGAGCAGAGACTTTAAGTTGTTCTTCCTTGGATCCAAAAACAATTATTTCAGTCTTATCTTTGTTTAACTGAAGAAAATTCTGATACATCCAATCATTGATTTGTTCAATGCATCTACTCAGCGTTTGTATGGGATTATAGTCCCCTGGTGATACTGTTATATACATTTGTGTGTCATTTGCATAACTATGGTAGCAAACGTCATTGGTTTCCATTATCTGAGCTAGAGGGAGCATGTAAATGTTGAATAGTAGAGGCCCCAGAATGGAGCCCTGGGGTACTCCGCTTGTGATTTTTATCCGTTCAGATGTGTAATCACAAATAGACACAAAGTAGACTCTCTCATTTAGATAAGATTTAAACCATTTTAGTGTTGTACCAGAGAGTCCAACCCAGTTTTCCAGTCGGTCAAGTAGTATATTACTGTAGGAGATTATGCGGGCCTCACGTGGACGGCACCATAGATATAAATGTAGGGGACTATCACTGCTTGATAATCAAGGTCATTAATCACTGGTGATTAATTTTACACTCGTAGATGGGGCACCACCTCCGTTGTTTGATTTACTGGAATAGGCTGGAGGGAACTATTCCAAACATCTAACTGTACAAGTTTGGCTTGGACAGCTAGAGTATCAATTTCAAATCAATTTATTCAATCTCAATATTCTGAAGCAGTGAATTCTTTGCACGTATCCATCGGTTCTCCACATTAAAATTAAGTGCCAGACAAAGACAAATGATTATA
Organism: Sparus aurata; assembly: GCF_900880675.1. Taxonomy (NCBI): domain Eukaryota; kingdom Metazoa; phylum Chordata; class Actinopteri; order Spariformes; family Sparidae; genus Sparus; species Sparus aurata. Next base: position 35,930,659 of record NC_044188.1, on the reverse strand, counting down.
TATGTTTATTGACTAAATAATTTGGGGTCACATAAATGAACGGACAATTTTAGATGAACAACAGATAACAGAAAAGGTAAAGAATGTAATAAGCAAAGTAATAAGGTTACATGACCATTGGCAGATGGTAAAGTCAAAGGGTCGGGTTTTCATATTTAAAGTATTACGGGAGTAATCCTTTAATACTAACGAGACCCTAACCTCAACTTTCTTAAGTTCATAAGATAGAAGATAGCGCTTTAGACAGAAGTCAGAACCTGAGACAGAAGTCAGAACTTTAGACACCACTCATTCTCACGTGTGTGGATCCAGCTGTATGAAGACATTCAGCCTGTTTTGTCTGGGCGTTAGGAGGCACTGAAGCTTGGTTTCTTTGAGAGTCCTGGGTTGGACCACGGCACGGCGCGTCGGTCCTGTAGCCAGAGGGAAGGCCAGTACTCTGTTGAGGAACTCTTGGTCCGAAGGCCCAGCAGGGTTTCCACCTTGGGAGCGCTGGGGGCAGAGTCGATCTCGGCTGGGAGCACACACAGTCTCTTTTGTTGGAGACTCCTTGCACGGCTTCTGAGGCAGACGATGGACTGCAACGTTCTTCATCAGATGATCACAGTCTTGAAAAAGACTTTTTCTTTGATGTTTCAAGGTGGTTCTCAAGTTCTGATCCTATCACTAATTCAACTTCTTCTGGATCAAGCGGTGATACTTTAATGTTATATTAAAATCAAATCAAAAATCAAAAAGAGAAAAGAATTTGTTCTATTAAAGACTTGGATAAAAGTAGAGCACTTAAAGTAGTTATTCAATTCGCTTTCTTAGAGCTTGTTGCAAAAATAAAAGTAAAGATTACTGTAAAAATGAAAAAACAAATGAAAAGCAAAGAGGTGAAGAGAAGAGAAGAGAGAAGGAGAAGAAGACAGAGAAGTGACCCAAAGTCATGACCGAAGTCCGGACCCAAGGTCAGACCGAAGGTTGAGAAACAGAGAAGAGAGTGACTCAAAGTCATGACCGAAGTCAGGACCCAAAAGGAGTGCAACTCAAAGTCATGACCGATGTCAGGACCCAAAAAGAGAGTAGAGAGAAGTGCAGAGCATCTTCTCTGTTTTTATGACCTGCAGCAGACACACCGAGAACAGGGGTGGGGCTGGCTGACAATACTCCTTCTGTGTTCGGAGTTTAGACCCACAACACTTTAATCTAACTAAACTATTGCTTTAATGTTTCAAAATCGTGTTTTAACTTCCCAAAAACTTTACCATCTTAAAAGTCTAATTTTTGTCTTCGTTAAAAGATGTGACATGGTTATGATCCAAGAATGAAAGAATTAAAACAGGATGAAGGCATAAAACAATAGTATACAACATAAACCATAAAGCATACAATACACAGTAGGACCAAGGACTTATACATATTCCTTGTAGTTCTATCTTAACAAAACATATCAGACATTTAACTGGTGAATAACACAAGCATTACACACAAAGAGAATCATGATATGCAAGTCTGTGCCCATCGCAAAGGTGGGGGCTGGTTTCTTTCAAACCCCAAATTCATTAAGTAATAAACTTCATTTGGGCTTGACAATAACATGGGAAAGATCTATTGTATGGCCTCTTAGGCTATTTGGGAATCTGATAAAATTAAGAAGATGAAATTGTAGTTAATAGTTATTCAGAACATATTGAAGTGTGGATCAGTATAGGGAATGCAGCAAAGATTGAAATGTCACGGACAGGGTCGTAAAACGCTTTGGCCTGTGAGGGAGGGGGACTGGGTCATCTTTACCCCAACCACCATCTACCCCCACTTCTTGTCATCTGATGTGGAGAGAGAGAGGATTCTATTGTGCTTAGTCGTTAATTAGTAACAGAAGCTCTCCGATGATCTGTTTATAGCAAGAGAGCAACACATCGTCCTTTTCTATAGGGAGAAGAGGCCACGTACTGGACATCGTTTGGCCTGAGGAAGAAGGAGTTCACCTTCTTTGGAAGGGTGAAGAAGCGAATATTCAGTCAAACAGATAGGCTTTGTTTGTTAAGTTAATCTTGTCTTGTGGTTGAGAGGTTAGAGGTCAGAGTACGGGGAAAGGAAGCAGAACCTCGTGATGGAGACATAAGGGCTGGTGTTCCTACATTATGGTCGACTGTGTCAAACGCAGCACTGAGATCCAGTATTACTAAGACTGAGATTTTTCTGCTGTCTGTGTTTAAATGAATGTCATTGAGGACCTTAACAAGTGCCGTCTCAGTGCTGTGATGTGGTTGAAATCCTGATTGGAAGACATCAAAACAGCCAAATGTTTTTAAGTAATTGTTCAGTTATTGAAAAACAGCTTTTTCAATTATTTCCCTTAAAATTGGCAGGTTTGAAATTGACCTATATTTATTCATTACTGATGTGTCTAGATTTCTCTTCTTCAGGAGTGGTTTAATGACTGCAGTCTTCATGGCTTTGGGGAAGACACCTGAGAGAAGAAATGTGCTGACAATCTGCAGCAGATCTGAAATCATGCAGTCTGAGACTTTTTTGAAGAACCCTGCTGGTAAAATATCAAGACAGCAGAAGGAAGATTTCAAACGCTGTATAATGTCTTGCAGTTTTTTGTCATTGATTGGGTCAAATTGTGTCATGGTATTAGAGTTGATTTGAGATGGACAAAACGACAACACACCTCCTTTACTTAATAAGGTGGTACTGACCGCTTGTCTAATGTTCTGAATTTTGCAAAAAAGAATTATGCAAATTCATTACAGGCCCTGGTAGACAGATGTTCAAAGGCTACTGGCACAGGAGGGTTAGTTAGCCTCTCGACAGTAGCAAACAAGGCACACACATTATTTTTATCTTTATAAATGTCAAAATTTACCGGGAGATTTGTTTTTCACCACCTGTGCTCAGCTTTTCGACATTCCCTTTTTTCCATCTTGACCAGCCTGGTGTTTCTCCAAGGAGATTTTTTCTTACCAGAGACCACCTTCACTTTAGTGGGTGCAATGGCATTCATGACATTTGTAATTTTGTAATTGAAATGATGTACAAGGATATTGACAGAGAACATGGAGAGGGGTGGTGTGGAAGAGAAAGCCTCAATGAATATGTCACCAGTGTTTTCAGTGATGTATCGCTTTGAGACAACCTGAGTTTGAACATTTGTGTACACAGATATATCACTCTCAAAGAAAACACAGTTATGGTCGGAGAGAGCAACATCAGATATCAGAACCTTAGAAATGTTCAGACCCTTGGAGATAACTAAGTCTAGGATGTGGCCCCTGTTGTGTGTGGGCTGTGTCACATGCTGAGTGAGTCCAAAGTCATTAAGGACACAGCACAGTTCTTTAGTCCATCTGTCCTCAGGTTTGTCGACATGTATGTTAAAGTCACCAACAATTAACACACAATCAAAGTCAGTGCAAATAAGAGACAGTAGCTCAACAAGGTCATCAAAGAAATCTGTACAGTATTTAGGTGGCCTGTAGATGTTTAGAAATATAGCCCGAGAAGATGAGTTTACCTGAAGAGTCACATATTCAAAAGAAGTTAAACTTCCATAAAACATCTGCTTTTTAGCAGAGAGTTGGTTGGGTTTGGTGAAGAATGGATGTTCCCTCTTGTTGCGACTGGGGGGCACTCCTCCTTAGGGGGCGAAGATTATGGAGGACTAAACCTGACATAAGTATAAATAAATAAATAAATGCATAAATGCATAAATAAATACATAAATAAATGCTGAAATAAATAAATACATGTATAAATAAATAAATGCATAAATAAATGAATAAATAGATAAATGTTGAAATAAATGTATACATAAATAAATAAAGTGTAAATAATCTGTTCACCTACATTTATTTATTTCTGTATTTCTGTTCACCTACATTTATTTATTTCTGTATTTCTGTGTCCATATGTTAATGAGGAGGTAGGAGGTCCTAACCTCAGTCAAAAGCATGATTGGTCAAATCGGAGAGCCAGACAAAAGCAAACGATTCCTGATCCCAAGCCTCGCTCTCTGTAACGTTGTAAAACAGCTCCAGTTAGCTTAATGGCCTCGACCAGTGTGACAGGTTAACTGGCGTTCATTTGAACTTGCGAGTGTCCCAGATGTGCTGGTGGTGTGGTTTGAGAATCCTGTCTTGAGAGAGAGGGGTCCTCAGCCATGTCCGCTAACCAGGAAAAACATTCTGCTTATCGCTCCAAGTCATGTATATGTGTATTCGTTTTGACGTGGCTTGAACACTTCTATCCACACGGAGATGCCGGGGCTGCGACTTGCAAACCACTGTTAGACGAGCGCTACAGAGCACAAATCGTTCAAAAGTGCATGTTGTCGGTCTCATATCTTTGTAGTGAATCTCTGTACTCTCAAATAACTCATGTGTGGAACAGTATTAAGCATTTGTTCACGCCGAGCGGCTCGAGAGCGGCGTGGACACCGCTGTTAACTCTAATGTTAGCTGTTAGCTGTTGGCTGCTCGCTGCAGCACTGAGAGCGTAGCGTCCAGGTTAACTGTTGACACATGTTACCATCGAGAGTGAGATACATGTCTGGGCTTTCCTATGAACCATTGTCGCTACTGGTGTTTGTATCACAGGTTGATCTGGACGTCTCACGATTTGCCACAGCTGATTGACCACACGCTGAGCTCGGGCTGGATGTCAACAATCCGTGTACCCTTCGTTCTTTGGTTTTACAGTTTCAAAACCAAATTAAAATAACAGAAAAATAACTTTGTTTTTCTGTTATTTTGTTTTAAAACCAGAACGGAAAAACGGAAAAACAGAATAACACAAAATCACACATTTTGTAGCTGTTATTCTGTTTTAAAACAAAAACAGAATAACGTGAAAATTAAGTTTTTAGATTTTTACTGTTTTGTTATTGTGATATTTTGAAAATTCGGATTTAGGAGCGGCAGCGCAGTAATTGTAATTCATGTAATTCACACAGAAAGCTGCGCTGCCACTCCTAAAGAGACGTGACGGTAGACGTCATAATGATGAGATCGGGGTGTTTCCCTGCGGTTATTTATCAAAATATACACCTACACCCGGCGTTTAAAGGGGATCCTGCGGTTAATTGAAACCCGGCTATTATTTGGTAATAAATGGTACATTTACACCCCGCTCTGTACGCCGGAGGCATACAGAGCGGGGGAGGGACTCACGGCAGCACCCGCTGCTCGTTAAGCACAGTAACTGCAGAGTGATACGTGCTTTCAAGTCAGAGTCTCCAAACACCAGTAAAAGTCACTAGATTTGTCGGTAGTCGCTTTTGACAAAAAAAGTCACATGGAGCGCAACCTTCGCTGTAGAAGTAGCCTATGTTTCAGACGCCAATCTGGAAACGGCTGTGATTACTTCTATAAACAGGGTAGGCTATGTGTGTATGTAGCCTATAGGCATATACTGATAAAATATTGATTGACATTCTGCTCCAGAACATTAGCTCGTCCGGTCTGCCCCCGTCTCAGGAGAGAAAGAAGGAGAGACGGAGCAGCTCCACATTACAGGATGGGAGGGAAAAAAAAAATCGGAAAAAAGATTAAAAAATAAAAAATAAAATCACGAAAATTCCCCCCATGTCGAAATGCAAGTGGTTGGACTATTATAACACACAAACAAATCATCCTTCTGTCGACTTTTTTGCCAAAAGCGACTACCGACAAATCTAGCGACTTTTTTGGTGTTTGGAGACTCTGACTTGAAAGCACGTATCACTCTGCAGTTACTGTGCTCAACGAGCAGCGGGTGCTGCCGTGAGTCCCTCCCCCGTCCAAAAGCACTCACAGGCGGTCAGTCTCTCAGTAGCCTCGCGCAGCAGTCCAGCCTGCAGTCAGAGCAGAGAGGAGACACACACCACTCCGCATCCAGGCTGTAAATGAATCGCGGATGCGCATGGCCGCCGCCGCTCCGGCATACAGAGCGGGGTGTAAATGTACCATTTATTACCAAATAATAGCCGGGTTTCAATTAACCGCAGGGTCCCCTTTAAACGCCGGGTGCAGGTGTATATTTTGATAAATAACGACGTCTACCGTCACGTCTCTTTAGGAGCGGCAGCGCAGCTTTCTGTGTGAATTACATGAATTACAATTACTGCGCTGCCGCTCCTAAATCCGAATTTTCCAAATATCACAATAACAAAACAGTAAAAATCTAAAAACTTAATTTTCACGTTATTCTGTTTTTGTTTTAAAACAGAATAACAGCTACAAAATGTGTGATTTTGTGTTATTCTGTTTTTCCGTTTTTCCGTTCTGGTTTTAAAACAAAATAACAGAAAAACAAAGTTGTTTTTCTGTTATTTTACTTTGGTTTTGAAATGGAAAAACCAAAGAACGAAGGGTACACGGATTGTCAACGTACTCTGCTCTGCTCTGACTGTTTGACCAGCAGGCTGTATGACAGTGTACAGTTTTCACACTGTCTTAGCTTCAGCTTAATAACGATGTATGTGGCTCGGAACGATGGCTTTAAGTAACCATTTGAACGCAGTGTGGAATGAAAAATACCCAATGGTAACCGGTGTCACAAGGTAACCTGGACGCTGCGCTACAGCGAGCAGCTAACAGCTAACATAAGAGTCTCCACGCCACTCTCGAGCCACTCGGCGTGAACAAATGCCTCAGCCTGTTCCACCCATGAGTTATTTGAGAGTACAGACATTCATGACAAAGATATGAGACCAACAATATGCACTTTTGGACGATTTGTGCTCTGTAGCGCTCGTCTAGAACACACATATACATGACTTGGAGCGATGAGCAGAATGTTTTCCTGGTTAGCGGACATGGCCGAGGAACCCTCTCTCTCCAGACGGGATTCTCAAACCACACCACCAGCACATCTGGGACCCTCGCAAGTTAAAATGAACGCCAGTCAAATTCATTACTAAACCAGAGCTACATGAACAAATGTCAACAACTGCAGCTAACAGTTAGCGGAGCTGAGCGGGCTTGCTGGTAGCCAGTAACATTCCTGTACAGTGTACAGGAATCAGCGCTGCTAGTAAGGCAGAAGTAGTAGACCCTCATCGAGCACACTCCTGTAACCAATCATGCTCTTGACTGAGGTTAGGACCTCCTACCTCCTCATTTACATATGGACACAGAAATACAGAAATAAATAAATGTAGGTGAACAGAAATGTAGAAATAAATAAAAAGCATTTATTCTTTTATTTATACTTTTATTTATTTAGTTATACATTTATTTCAGCATTTATTTATTTATTCATTTATTTTTGCATTTATTTATTTATGCATTTATTTATTTATACATGTATTTATTTATTTCAGCATTTATTTATGTATTTATGTATTTATTTATGCATTTATGCATTTTTGCATTTATTTATTTACTTATACTTATGTCAGGTTTAGTCCTCTATAGAAGATGGCAGCATGGACTCCTCCTCCTGGCACAGCTGACTTGTCTGTTCGAAGCTTATCTCAGGCGCAAGTATTTCTCCTTCCAAGGGCTGTCTTATCAGTTGTATTGGTTAGTCTTGCCTGCTGTCTTTGGAAGGAGGAACTGGTGTGTGGTGCACTGAGTAGAATATGTTGGAGGTTAACAGCCTTACTCCTGACTTGTTAAGGCAGAGTCCATCTGCCTTAAAGGGGTGTCTGTGTTCCTGGAAAATGTTCAAATTGTCAATAAAGTTCACCGATTGAATGGCACATGTAGCTTTGAGCCATTTGTTCAACATCAACAACCTGCTGAATCTCTCATCACCTCTTCGGACAGTTGGTAGAGGGCCAATGAAAAACACCACAGTATCAAGAGATCTGACTTTGTCAACAGATCAGTGAAGTCTTGTTTTAATACCTCGGATTGTTGCTTCACAACATTAACAGGCTCTTGTCTGCTGTTTTGATTCCATGGGTAGTAGAGTAGTTTCGTTCCCACATAGTCCATTCACTTACACATTTACTTCTGTCTGGTGGGTCTTGGTTTCCAGCACAGCAATTTTCTGAAGGATCTTCTGAAAGTCGTCCACGGTAAAAGGAGGCATTTTGATACTAGTTAGGCTTAGGCTGCTAATAGGCTTGTGCTACTTCATAGGCCTCGTTCTGAAAGTACTGAGTTCGGAAAAAAAAAAGTGAAATAAGGCAGCAGCAGCCAATTAATTGTTGTCCCAGTTGTTTGTAAATATCCAGGAGTCGCTGCCTGTAATTTTTCAGTTAAGAAAGGGAATAACAGTGGTAAAGAAAGCAAGCGGAAGGTAGAGCAAGCAGAAAAGCATCTGCACCCGAGCAGATACAGGAAGCAAAAAGTTTTAAAAAAGTAAAGAGAAACGACAGTCCAAGAACTGAAGGCTAGTCAGTCCAGAAAATTGCAAAAACTTTGAATGTGTCCCCAAGTGCAGTCGCAAAAACCATCAAGCCCTATGACAAAACTGGCTCACATGAGGACCGCCCCAGGAAAGGAAGACCAAGAGTCACCTCTGCTGCTGAGGTTAAGTTCATCCGAGTCACCAGCCTCAGCAAATTGACAGCACCTCAGATTAGAGCCCAGATGAATGCCACATAGAGTTCAAGTAGCAGACACATATCTACATCAACTGTTCAAAAGGAGACTGCGCAAATCAGGCCTTTATGGTCAAATAGCTGCTAAAAAACCACTACTAAGGAAAAGCAACAAGCAGAAGAGATTTGTTTTGGCCAAGAAACACAAATGAGTGGACATTAGAACAGTAGAAAACTGTGCTTTGGTCTGATGAGTCCAAATTTGAGATTTTTCGTTCCACCTGCTGTGTCTTTGTGCGATGCAGAAAAGGTGAACGGATGGTCTCTGCATGCATGGTTCCTACCGTGAAGCATGGAGGAGGAGGTGTGATGGTGTGGGGCTGCTTTGCTGGTAACACTGTTAGGGATTTTTTTTTAAATTGAAGGCACACTGAACCAGCATGGCTACCACACATCCTGCGGCGACATACCATCCCATCCAGTTTATGTTTAGTTGGACCATCATTTATTTTTCAACAGAACAATGACCCCAAACATACCTCCAGGCTGTGTTAGGGCGATTTGACCAAGAAGGAGAGTGATGGAGTGCTGTGCCAGATGACCTGGCCTCCACAGTTACCTGACCTAGACCCAATCAAGATGGTTTGGGATGAGATGGACCACAGAGTGAAGGCAAAAGGTCCAACAAGTGCTCAACATCTCTGGGAACTCCTTCAAGACTGTTTTAAAACCATTTCAGGGGACTACCTCATAAAGCTCATGGTGTCAGGCCGGGGTAAGAAGGGGAAAACTATGGTAATATAGGAGTTGGACCCAAACGCAGATAATCAGAGGACAAGAGGCAGCAATGAGGGGAATGAAAGGCGAGCTTTAATAAAACTAAAGCTGAAGAAAAAAAAACAAAGTAGCAACACAACAGCAGGACAAAGTAGCAAAATAAAACAGTTCAGCAAAGTGCAAAGAAAATGGCAAAGTAAAAATCAAACATGAAAAACTCTAAACCAAAACATACCAAAGAGACTGGAAACAGACGGGAACATGATGTGGAACAGGAGCGGATGTGGATGTGGACAGAGGCAGACAGAGACATGAACGGACGCTGGCAGAGACAATGAACGGACAAGGAGTAAAGAGAAGTCACAGACTAAATACACAGACTAATGACCAGAAAAGGAACAGGTGAGGAGAGAGGAGGGAGGAGCCCAGGTGAGGTAATGAGAGGGAGGAGGACGGAGGACAAAACACTGACAGACAGAGGGAGACAGACTGCAACTAGGAAAATACACAGGGCAACTTAAAGGACACATGACAAAAGAGGGCATGGAAAATCAAAACATGAGACACAAGACACACAACAACATGGATACAGAGACATAAATCCAGAGTCATGACACATGGAAAGAATGCCAAGAGTGTGCAAAGCAGTAATTAAAGCAAAGGTTGGATTTTTTAGTTTACTACATAATTCCATATGTGTTCATTCATAGTTTTGATGCCTTCAGTGAGAATCTACAATGGAAATAGTCATGAAGACAAAGTAAAACCATTAATGAGAAGGTGTTTCCAAACCTTTGACTGGTAGTGTGGTATCCTACACTTTGAGGTTCACAGGATTCTAGAGGAACCAGCAGCTTCAAATACCTGTTTGCTGCTATGTAACGGCATTTTAGCAGCTGCTTTCTTAATCTGATGAATTTGTCTGGTAGAAACCTTCCTCATTATGCCTTTATCTGCACGAACCTGTCTGTGCTCTGAATCAGCCACAAATCTCTTCACAGTACGACGATCACACTTACATTTTCGTGAAATATTTAAAGGTACCATGTTATACTGTTTTTCATCAATTTCACACAGCTGTCAGAGGTCCAACAACTCTGTATTCGATATGTATTGCCCCAAACACATCGGTGGTCCTGAATTCCAGCTGTCTTAAAGTCGCTCTGCTGAGCTCTGTTCACAGCAGTCTGTTTCTGTGCCTGCACCTTTAAATGCTAATGAGCTCCGTCTGTCAACGCCTACTTGGGGAGCCTTGCCTGCTACTTCACTCTCAGGGAGAGGAAGCCCCTTATGCTAAAGGTAGCATGCGCTAATGTTTACAGTGGATGTAACACTGTGGCTCGTGGAGATTTTTTCGTTCAACCAAACCAGTTTGACCCAGAATCAGACCCAGAAGGAGAGGCTCCGGAAGACGTACAGACTCTGCGGCTGCAGCAGGACGTTTCAGAATGGTTAGTGTGGCTGAATAATGTTAGTTTGTTTGTAAGTGTTGTTACAGTTACTACCATGTAGCTAATGGCTAACAGCTAGCGAAAGCTGTGTTTGTCTCCAACACAGTCTCCAAACTCTTGGACACTGTTCGCATCGTCTCTGTCTCCAGTCTGCACATGTTTCCAGACTTTTTAATGTGACAACCAAGCTCCATCGTAATATTATTAACATTAAACTCGCTTCAAACGCCATTGCATAGCGGACCAAAGTGGAGCTTACTAGTTAGCCAATTTCCAGCTGACTTCACCATACTCGTGGGCAACTGTAAAAACGATCAAACTGCCGCGACACTTATCGGTGGCTCGGGTGCAGTTGCTGGGTCCGGTATGGTTGAGACTGATCCTTTTACGAGGATCAGTGTCAAGGCAAAGCCAGCTTTATACTGAGACTCATTACTGAAGCAGTCCGATATAAGTGGTTAGCACACACATACAAGCTAACACGAACCGCAGCTGGCATGTTGTCCTTAAAAATGAAACACAATCACTGTCTCTTCTGTTGTTCTGTAGCTGGGACAGAATATAGGCACTTATGTTGATTATTACAACCAACAACAGAGCAATTGCGTGTCTAGCTCTGAGCGACAACGTTGCGGAACACTGCTGTCTCTCCACTGGACACACCGAACTTCACCTCGGGGATGAACGCCCCCCTCTCAGATATCTCCTATCATCGCGCAGAGGAGGCCGGCCTATGATAATGAATCCTTTCGTTACGCAACGAAAGGAGCAGACTCTGAACAGCCTGTAGGAGCGCCGTTTTACCAGTGGGTGGGCTGCAGAGACCATGCAAGACTCGCTTGTTTTCCTCATTCTGGGAGATGGCAGGCTCAGGGAGGACCAACTTATATATGTAGAGAGCAGAGAAAACGTGTTTTTTATGATATGGGACCTTTAAATGTTTTCATACCCTGTCCAAGGCATTGCACTATTTGATGCTTTTCGACAGCTGAGAGATCCTTTTTCTTTCCCATATTGCTTGAACCTGTGGCCTGCTTAACAATGTGGAATGTCCATCTTAAGTAGTTTTCCTTTAATTGGGCTCACCTGGCAAACTAACTATCACAGGTGTCTGAGACTGGTTTCAGTGATTTAGAAAATTAAATGTTTATGACACTTTGCAAGTGTTATTTGCATAATAATTTGGAACCCAGTGTCAAGATTGCATACGCACAAAATAGCACTTGAAGTGTGCATATGCCACTAAAAGAATAATTTGGATTTTTTTATTTTTTTTGGCCTTTTGGCCTTTTGGCTTTATTGATAGGACAGCTGAAGACTTGGACAGGAAACATGATGAGAGAGAGGGTGAGTGATACGCAGCAAAGGGACCCAGGCCAGGAGTCGAAACCGGGTCCTCTGCAGCGAGGACAAAGCCTCTGTATATGGAACACCTGCTCTACCAACTGAGTTAAACAGCAAAAAAAAAAAAAGAAAAAAAATATTTGATGTGAAAATGTGTATAAATTTGTGTACACTTTGACCCATGCTTTACATGCATACATTTTGGAGGCAAAGGGAATTGGCAACGCCAATGGTGAGATGGTGAAAAGAAGCTAGATTGTGGAAATGACATGTGATATTCTACAGAAAAAATATTCCTCTTACACTTGATTTCACTAAATATGAAACTTTAACTATAGTCAAATAAGCAGTGTTGTTTGTTTGTGCTTGTAGTGAGGGATAATTATTCCAAAACACATTTCACTTATAAGTAGTTTCTACCTAGAGTTGATATTTTACAAGTGTCTTCTAAACCAATAATACATTAATTTAGCCATATTTATTCTTATTAATGTTTATTAGCATTATATAAAGTGTAATAACAAGACCTTTTTTTAACTTTTTAAATGGATATTAATTAATTGATAGTACATTGTTGGGGTCAGTACTAAAGCATGTTTCCCTACATCTGGGAAATAACATTCAATACCAGGGCAACTACTCTGCAGCATAACAGGACTTTGTACATGTAAAGTATAATGCTGTTTGTCACACATACTACCTTTGGCCATTTCACATTTTCAAAAATGTTTTGCTTAAACATGCAGCCCCCCCCAAAAAAATCCATGGTTTACAGAAACAAAATTCTATCCGGAGCTTTGGCTTGTGGTGCTCAAAAATTTAAGTAACATGACTTTTCAGAAAAAAAATCCTTGCTACTGAGAATAATCCACAGACCTTGCTTATGAGCTACTTGTTATTGCCTGTGCTGTTACAATTCAAAACCGGTTTTGATATTGCTTCTTATATTCCTGCACTAGGTGTCCATTACAGTTCTTTATTCAACTCAACTATTTTCTTTGTCTTTGATGTTTATTTGTTATTCTCCAAACATTTTGCTCTCTTCCTTCACCAGGAATGATCTACACCACTGATATGTTGGACCGTGAGACCAAGGACTCCTATTGGCTTACAGTGTATGCCATTGACCGTGGTGTGGTTCCCCAGTTTGCAACTACTGAGGTGTTTATCCAGGTGGAGGATGTTAATGACAATGCCCCACTGACCTCAGAGCCACTTTACCGACCGTCAGTGCCCGAGAACTCTCCGCGGGATGTTTCTGTGATCAAGATCCAGGCCCAGGACCCTGATGCCACACCTCCTCTTACGGCTGATAGACTAAACTACCGCATCATCAGTGGAAACCCACAGAACTTCTTCACAATCAACACCCGCACTGGTGAGTAGTGATGCGTATGCCTGCAAAAGGCACTACTGATCCTTTGTAGGTCTAAATGATTTCCAGGCAAAGAGATTGAGTGATTAGCTGAGTTAGTGATTAAGTCAACAAGAGTGATAGAAAAATCAAGTTGATGAGTATTGTGCCAGTGATGAGATCAACAGTATCGTAACATCTTGAAAAGTAAGCTTTGAAAGCAAAACTATAAAATGACATTCAGTATGTTATCTAAATATATAATATGGAAGTACAACAGGACAAGTAAACAGTTTACTGTTTAATGCAGCAAACAGTAACACACCATTTGCACTTGGCATCAATTAAATGGATCTATTTTCATAGTCCATAGCTGATGCCCATATTATAACTCCACCTCTACCATGCGCCAAGCACTCCTGCGTTCACAACGCTAACATGAGCAAACTGCCCAATCACAAGACACTGTCTGCCATCTGCCCAATACAGTGCATTTAATCTGTGAAGAGAAGACTTCACAGATGAAACCATTCACCAAAACGACATACCGAAATTTAAAGCATGACAGCTCACATAGTTTGAGACTCAGGGATGTGCTTAGTACCATTGGAAAGGTAACACCCTCAATTTTTTTCTAGAAGTGTAAGTGTGATTCTATGACATACTGACACAGAGTTACAGAGGTTGGAACACGGGTTTTGGTTTTCGTCCAATTCAAATGTCAATAAACTGACTATATGATATAAGGGTTCAGGTATGTCTATGGACACAGCAGACACAATTAGGCCATAGCCACAGGTCTCAGCTTGCTACACTCAAAATTGAAGTCAAAAGACTAAAAAATTGATTTTTCAAATTTTTTTTTCTAAAGGCATGTCTGTGCGTTTTGCTTGGGTCCTATTTTTCCAAGAGCGCCCACTGAGATTCAAAGGCTTATAACTTGAGAACCCCTTTACCTAGAAACATAATCTTGGTCTCAAATGAAAGCTAAGACCCTGGGGTTTCTTGCTGGTCCAACACTTGTAGCTAGTTTTGGGTAAAATTACATGGATATTCCCATTCTATGGACTCTTGGCGAACTATGAAAAAAAGATTGTGGCATGATGTTGTAGCTGTGGAAAAAAGGAACACTCCGAAGGTATGTAGGCATTCTTGCTTCTTGCGGTAGAGGGCTCTTTCTAATGTTGTGTCATGGTTAAAATTATCACAACAGTCTCAGCTTTCCAACAGTGAGTATATACTGTTAAGTATAAACAGTACTGATGCTTAAAACTATTAGCAAAAAAACTATTTGTTTTTACGAAGGGTGTTCGTTTAGTGAAGGGTGTTCCTATGTAGGAACGGTGTTCCTTAAGTGGTTGTAGACAGAGCACCTTCGAACTCACTTGAAAAGATAAATAAAAGTGCATCTTTATGTAAAGAACTTGTCCCTTTCTGATAAAATTATTTTGTAAACATTAATTTAACATGTCAGATTGCTTACTATTATAAAAACAGATCAGTTTCATATTGGGATTGATAAAGTGTGAACATAACTTTCATGAAATACTTTATTTTGCAATACTTTTGTTTACAAAAAGTATTTATATCCCTGAAGATATGTAAACAAAATTAAACAACTGCATGCACTGCATAGTAAACTTCACATGTTAGTTGATGTACAGGACATGAGGTGTCTGCTTGCTGTCTATTTTACACATTTTTGACCAGGAAGACGAGCCTGTCTCCTACCTCTGGCTTGAGACATCCCCCATTGCAGCTTCATAGCACAAACCTGGGGTCTAAAGTTTTCTTCTCATATGGGACACGATGATTAAATGATTCTGTTAATTTTAGCTGCTTTTTAGAAGTGATTTGTGGGCTGCCGCATTCTTGTACATCTCGTATGGGGAACAACAGGCTTCCCACTCTGATGCAGGTGTCTGTTTGAGATGCTAAAATAAATGTGTCAATCCGCTGCCTTTAGTTGCAACAGCCTTTGAACAAACTTTGCAGTGGACCATGGTTTGTTCGAGGTCTGACGCTACAGAACCAAGCTGCTGACTGTGGAAAGTAAATGTGGAGGGAGGGCGGAGCCCACTATGAACTACAGGAGCCCATGGGGAGCGGCGGCAGAGCAAGTTAAAGAGAAAATCGATTTTACAGATTTATCCCCCAGCCCTGTGTGGTATTTCAGCCATTTAAAACCACCAAATTCCTGCCAGAGCTTGACTTCGGAGACATTTGAATCCCTCACCTCACTTATACTGCTGCCAGGATGAAAGCCTATAAAAGTATGGACAATTATATGTATTAACGTAAGTATGTATTTTTATGTAAGAAGGTGAGAACTATTTAACTAACACTAGATGTTGAATAGAATTGTATGAAAGGTATTATTGTATCTGTACCCTCGACATCACCAAAAAGATCACCAACAAAGTTTATCAGTCCAAACACAAGCTTAAATGTATAAAGCGAGTTCCAAATCATTGCATTTTGAGTTCATTTGCAGCTAATCCAGCATCCCACCTCCATAGCTAACTAGATAACTTTGATTCAATGAGACCACTGCAGTTGGTCCCCTCTATACAAGACAACAAACCATGTCAGAAAGATTACAAACTAGGAAATTTGCCACCGAGACCCAGTTGAGTCCTGTTTAGATTTTAACTGGTTAGAGTCCAGTTGTGCTGAGTTTGAATCTGGTACCTAAACAACAGGTTTGAGTCCTGTTTTTCACTGATCCTCCGCTTTTGACAGCGTGGAAAAATAGCTGTCAGGTAACATCCACCCAGTTTACCGAATACCCAGTGACAGTGCCGGCCCTGAGTAATTTGGTGCCCTAGGCAAAATCTTAGGTGGCGCCTCCTTGCATTGCAGTCAATTTCACAATCAATTTTCATACACTCACTAAGAAACTGCATGTATATATTCAAGATTTTATTTCTTCTAAGTCAAAAATATCACACCAAATAAAAACTGAGGAAAGAAACAAGTGATAAAAATACAATATAAATAAGGCATTGTACAAACATATTATTTCTCAGCCTCAGAGTGCCGTCTCTCGCTTATATATTAAAGCCGCTTTGCAAAACAACCTCCAACTCCTTCCTTGTTGCCATGTGGATATTGTGCTCCTGGCTATCCTCATGAACCTTCAGCAAGTGGCTTGCATTGTTCCAGTCTTTTAGTCCTTCCTTATTACAGTTTTTCTCGATTGCTAAGGCACATTTCTTGAAAGCTTCTCTCCTTTTCTCTAAACTGTGAACACAAACCCCAATTTTCAAGCTACATTCACAAAACCTCAGACTCTTCTTGCAAAACCAAACTTTCACCTCAAAACAGTTCAATCTGTGCCCAAAACTGAACTTTGTTGTCAAATCGTGCCCCAAGTCAATCAAAATGAAAAACACTACTGAGCAGTCACTAAACACTACGTAGAAAAATAGAAAACACAATGCTCAGGACATGAAGCTGAATGCATGTTGCAAAACAAAAAACCTGTGCATTTAGCACTTGTACAAAAAGACAAAAAACAGAAATCTTGTGCATTTACATGTAGCACTTGTACAGTACAAAAAACAAAAATCTTGTGCATTTACAGTACACGTAGCACTTGTACAAAACAAACAGAAATCGTATGCAATTGCCACTTGCCACCGCCATGAGGAGAAGAATTCCTCAAGTGGGTTTAGGAAAGGGGAGTATGGTGGGAGGCAAAGATTTATAAAGCCTTGGTTCATATTGAACCACTCTCTTACCTGGAGGGCTCTGTGAAAGCTCACATTGTCCCACACAACAACATACATGGGATGCTCATCCTGCTGCCCCAACAGAGCATCTTGCATGTTGTTAAGGAAAATGAGGAGCTGGTCAGTATTGTAGGGCCCCAGGTTGGCATGATGGTGGACAACCCCATGATTGCTGATGGCAGCACATAATGTGACATTGCCACCACGCTGCCCAGGGACACCAACAATTGCCCGATGTCCAATCACATTACGGCCTCTCCTTCTCCTTTTGGTGAGAT
This sequence comes from Sparus aurata, assembly GCF_900880675.1. Taxonomy (NCBI): domain Eukaryota; kingdom Metazoa; phylum Chordata; class Actinopteri; order Spariformes; family Sparidae; genus Sparus; species Sparus aurata. Next base: position 35,913,257 of record NC_044188.1, on the reverse strand, counting down.
TGAACCCAGCTTCATCCATGTAGATGTATTCATGGGGTCTTTCCATTGCATCCAGTTGAAAAACTCTCTGTAGAAATAGATATAGTTTTGTAAGTGATACAGAAAAAGTGATTTAGGCCACTACAGTAAATCACTACTTACAGTAATCAACATTGAATGTGTCTGGATATATACCAACCTGTACATACTGGAATCTTTGCTCTTTGACTCTGTCTGAGTTCCGATCAAAGGGCACTCTGTACAGCTGTCTGTTGCGCTTGAGGACACGATCAACAGTAGTGAGGCTGACACTGTTGATACCCTCAAAATTTGCATGGTCTTCAATGATCTTCTGCTGAATTTCACGGACCATATCAACAATTAGGGTCTCTTGGTGTGGGGAGAACATACCTGTCCTCCCACCCCCATGTGGCAGTCTTTCAATTCTACAAAAAGAGAACATGCAGTTACAAAAAATACACATGGAATACTAGGCCTACAAACAGTTAGACTAACCCTCCATTACAATACTACAGTACATTGGCACAGTGATGTACTGAAACATATATTTACTTACAGTATACTGTGGTACAGTATATACTGTAATATGTCATACAGTAATTTGCTCTCAACATTTACATACTGTACTATAATGTCAAAAAAGATAATTACCTGTTCTCTTCTCTAAATCTTCGGATTATGGTGGACACAGTGAATCTACTGATGTTTGGTTGTACCCTTTGTCCGGCCTCCCTCATGCTCATACCATGGACAAGAACATGGTCAATCACAGTAGCTCTGATTTCATCAGATATTACTGTTCTTTGTCTTCGCTGACCACCTTGACCTCCTCGATCACCTTGACCACCTCGACCAACTCGACCTCCTCGACCTCCTCTCACACGAACCCTTCCTCTCAGATTTCTATCCATTGTAGTGCCTCACAAACCCGTGCTCTCTGAACTGGCTTTATATATTCCCTCACATCATTAGCCACAAGTGTGATCAATTTTGAGTTGTTGTGTTCAAGTGGTGACACCCGTGCTTTAATTGTGTTTGACTTTTGCCACCTGTGCTCACCATTATGCAGCACAGGTGCATCACAATGAAAATGTGTTGAGAAGTTGTGTCTAAACAGGTGAAAAGTGCTCATGGTTTTGCCAAAAGAGTGATTGATTCAATCAGTGGGTTCAGGCAACAGAGAAATTGGTTCAGACAACAGGGTTTAGTGTTTTAGCAATTAAGAAAAACTGTAAGTCTGTATTATTTTGGAGAAAACATTTAACAGCAGAAGCAGTGCAAGCTATCATTTCTGTTTGAGTACATCAGCCAGCTTCTTTTGATTTTTTCAGCTAGACTGTTACAAAAGTCATGTTGACACTCTCCCATCTTTGTTCTTGGGAAATGTGTAACTGCTTTTTTATATGAACTGGTCCTCTGTGAACTAGTCAGAAGAGATGGCCAGTCAGCAGGTCTGTTGGTGCCTTTAGTCCTGATGATGTGTCACTCTGCTGTGCTGAGGTAGAGGGACAGGAGCACCTGATGCTGTGTCACTGGGCTGGTGGTGGTGAAATATGTTAAAAGTGCATCTGAAGAGAGAAGAGAAGTATATGTGACCACTGCATGTTACATTTTAATAAAAAAAACAGATACTTGATGTGTGCTATACATAAGACTAATATAGAGTAATAATGAAAATGTGATGAGATTCATTCAACTTTGTCACTGAAAAGCAATTCAGTCTAACCAGAGTACAAGTGCAGTGTATGTATTTCGCCTTTGAATGATATGGGAAAGCTTAGGTGTGGGGTTTTAACAGTAATACACTTTAACTGCACTTTAACACTGATGTAAATTTTAACAAACATAAACTGTGACACAATAAACCAAAGGCTTACATCTACCCTGTTACAAAGGGGATGGAAAACTAAAAGCATTTTAACATACAAGCAGTAGACACCTGTAAAATAACACCTGAACAGGTCTAACGTTAACTTTCCAAACGTCCCTGATTAATTTAAGGTGGAGTAACATTAACACACGTAGACACAGCTATTTATTGATTATTAAACGATGCTGCTATCGTCCGAAGTAAGCTAGCAAGCTAACACTCTGCTCCAACTACGGTAACTACGATCATTAAACTATTAATTTCATTCACTTCATCACATTGATGTTACAGTACCTCTATCTTCTTCACGTTTTTCTTCCTCTTCTTTCCGTCTTTCCATCACTGGGTGCCGGATGTACTACGGTGTACATTTTAGGACATCCTCAGGATCAGGCTTCAGCATCAGACCTCAGATGAAAAGGTATAAGGTCTCAGGAAAAGCTCTGTCACACTCGCATAGTCATTGGACCAAAAGGCCTAAGAAAAAAAAACTTGTCACACTAAACTGCCTCAGGATAAAAATTGTCACACTGAACACATCAGTAACTAAGTTGTTACACTGAGTGGTATCAGGAAAAAACAATATCACATTGAACGGCATTAGAAACTAAGTTGTCACACTGAAAGGTATCAGGAAAAAAAATATCACATTGAACGGCATCAGTAACTAAGTTGTCACACTGAAAGGTATCAGGAAAAAAATGATCACATTGAATGGCATCAGAAACTAAGTTGTCACACTGAAAGGTATCAGCACAAAAGTTGTCACACTGAACGGCATCACACTGAAAGGTATCAGGACAAAAATTGTCACACTGAACAGCTTCACACTGAAAGGTATCAGGACAAAAGTTGTCACACTGAACGGCATCACACTGAATGGTATCAGGACAAAAGTTGTCACACTGAATGGTATCGGGAAAATCAGTTTCCTACAGAGGTCGCATAAGTACGGTGGCCGACAAGGGCAAACGCGCATTAACGGCCAAACGTTGCAAATACATAAACGATGCAGAACCAAAGACACACAAAACACATGCAACAACAAAATGCTGCAAACAACAAAATGCTGCAAACAAAGAAACGATGCAAAACCAAAACGACACAAACCCCTAAACACATACAATAGAGAAATGCTGCATATTGAGTCAACAAAACAGAAGTGTCAACACAACGGAAGTATTCATCTTTTTGAACTGTTATTGTTATATTATTTTAAAAGATTATAACCAAATATATAAACCATGTTGCTTTTTATGTCGCCTCTCTAAAAGTTTTACTCCCCTCTCGTCAGGTACAATGTACAGACTGTAACGCCCGCCAATGTAATAATGTCCACAAATGTAATACATTTTCCACAGACGTAATAGCCACTCCCTACTAATGTAACACGCTATTTCCCACAAATGTAGTAACTATCACGTTTGCAGGGATTTATTACGTTTTGAAATTTACGAAGTGAAAATCTATATTGTAATAACTTCCCACAAATGTAATAATACAATGATTGTGGTTGTTGTTTGTTCGTTAACACCTACTAATACTGACCGTGGGTGCAAAATCCAGCTGCTGACTGTCTGCTCCACTATCACACAATGGACCCCCCCCACTCTTTTTTGTTTTAGAATTTATATGTGCAAGAACTTTGTTAAATTAAAAAATGCAATACTGCTGTTACATGAATTTTCCAAAAGTGTCTGTATTTTAATTTTGAATAGTATTTTTAATTTTTTTTTGGCCTTTTATGGCTTTATTGATAGGTCAGCTGAAGATATGACAGGAAAGAGGGGGAGAGAGAGAGGGGGAGTGACATGCAGCAAAAGGACCCGGGCCGGGAGTCGAACCCAGGTCCGCTGCAGAGCCTCGGCACATGGGTACGGTGGCCGGGAGGTGCAAACCAAAATTACAAACTGTGAAACACTTTTACGAAGCTCGAGACAAATTTACATTTTGGAAAACATTTCTACATATCATAAAACAAAATTACATTACCGAAACAAATTTACATTTCAGAAAACACATTTACATGATACAAAACACTTTTACAAACGCCGGGACCAATTTACAAGTGGTGAAACACTTTTACAAGTCCCAAAACAAATTTACAAATAACATCAACCGGAAAGGGAATGTACCAACTCCGGAAGTGATAACCCGGCAGAGGCCAATTCGAGTTGTTGTTGTTGTTGATGGAGTTCATGGTGAGCTCAAGGTGAGCCATCGAGTGAGGTTTTGCCCGTTTTGTGGACAACATATGAGCCGTTCAACGCGGTTTTGTTTTTCGTGTGGTCGGTCTTTAGAGTTTTTAAGGGGCATGGACCAGATCGACGGACCAGATATGCTGCAGCAGTGCATAAAATATTTTAATGAGGGACACTCGTACGTTGTAATCGTGGACATGATGTAATGTTTACACGGTGTTCACATCAGGAGTAGAGGAGTAATCCTTTCTGCGATATAACCCGGCTCCATTCAGTTTGCTTTTCAGAGACCTCAAGCTGATGTGAACACTGTGTAAACATGACATCATGTCCACGATTACAGTGTACAAGTGTCCCTCATTAAAATATTTTATGCACTGCTGCAGCATATCTGGTCCATCGATCTAACAGCAGCACTGAAGTGCTCAAATTACGTTAAAGCACACCCTCGAGGGTAATATTGCGATTATACAACTAATACCAACACAAATAAAATGTATAATCAAAATATATCCATGTTGATGGACAATTTGCTCTCAAATTTTAAAGGTTTTTGCGAGTGTGCGTCGCGTTTCCATGGAAACACATGGGGTCTGACTAATAACTGAAACAAAATCAGTCACGTCAGTTGACTCATATGTGTAATGGAACGTAGTTTACCACTACATCAAATAATCCAACCCTTAGTAACGACCTAGCAACAGAAAGGATTTTCTAGTCCCAGAAGAGTGAAGTCTGAGCTGACGTTCATGTTTTATCGCGATCTCGGAATTTCCCGAACTAAATCAATACTGCACAGATAAACAGAAAAGGCTTATTTTTATCGCCCAAGTTATAACAAAGATGTTGATTTTTTTTTTCTTTTATATTTTTTATAAAACGTTTTCACCGCGGACACAATAGTGTCTCTCACACTGAAGGGAAAATAAATAATAGCCGGGGCATTTATTTGTTTCAATCACTTAACAGATAAGGCGTTTATTTGGGACCAGGGGGCAATTTGGGACAGGCGTTTAATTCCTTCCTCTCAAAAATCCGGGATGAAAATGTCACAAACTTCGCCAGCTTCTCTGTGAATTCTCCGGCATCCTGCTGGGCAATAGTTGTCTTCTGCAAGTGAAGTTGTTGCGGCGGAGGAAACGATTCAGCCAACCAGCACTCGCAGATAATTCCTCATCTGTGCTGTCACTCACGGTGGCGTACTTTTGTTTCTCCATCGCCCTGATCATTTTGCGGGACACTCTCTCGTGGCGTGCCCGTTTGCTGATAACTAATTCCCGCATGTTTATCTCAGGCTCCTCACTAGCCTTCTTCTTCCCTCCAGCAGGCAGTCTGGCCCTGTTGCTGTCCTCCTTGGACAGCTCCGTTTTTTTTTTTTATCGCCAATCTCTCACTCTCTTGGGGTCGACAGAGAAACGTCTAGCGGTTGCTTCTCCCGACTTTTCCTCTGCATATTTTACGGCAGTAAGTTTGAATTTCATGCCGTACTTTTTTTTTTTTTTTGCTCCAGCTCTGACAGTTACTATGTTGCCATGGAGATGGATACACTATTGCCACAGACTTGGCGGAGTAATATTTTGAGTAATGAGTCAGGCGTGCTGTCATGCTGATTTGAGCACGGTCAAAATGTCTTGTTGACCAATCAGATTGCTTGGTCGGAACTACTTGTTGTATAATTCCGGTTCAACCCCGGAGTTGGTACATTCCCTTTCCGGTTGATGTTATTTGTAAATTTGTTTTGGGACTTGTAAAAGTGTTTCACCACTTGTAAATTTGTCTCGGCGTTTGTAAAAGTGTTTTCCAAAATGTAAATTTGTCTCGAGCTTCGTAAAAGTGTTTCACATTTTGTAATTTTGGTTTGCACCTCCCGGCCACCGTACATGGGACACGCGCTCTACCAACTGAGCTAAACAGCACCCCTTGAATAGTTTTTTATATATATATACAGTACTGTGCAAAGGTTTTAGGCAGGTGTGAAAAAATGCTGTAAACTAAGAATGCTTTCAAAAATATAAATAATGATTGTTTATTCTTATCAATTTACAAAATGCAAAGTGAGCAAACAAAAGAAAAATCTAAATCAAATCAATATTTGGTGTTACTACCCTTTGCCTTCAAACCAGCATCAGTTCTTATAGGTTTTGTAGGATTATAGTCAGGTGTATGATCAACCAATCATACCAATCATGCTAAAGATCACCAATGTCACATGTAGGTTGAAACACAGTCAGTAACTGAAACAGAAACAGCTGTGTAGGAAGCTTAAAACTGGGTGAGGAACAGCCAAACTCTGCTACCAAGGTGAGGTTGTGGAAGACAGTTTCATGTCACAGGTCATACACCATGGTAAGACTGAGCACAGCAACAAGACACAAGGTAGTTATACTGCATCAGCAAGGTCTCTCCCAGACAAAGATTTCAAAGCAGACTGGGGTTTCAAGATGTGCTGTTCAAGCTCTTTTGAAGAAGCACAAAGAAACGGGCAACTTTGAGGATCGTCGACGCAGTGGTCGGCCAAGGAAACTTAGTGCAGCAGATGAAAAACACATCAAGCTTATTTCCCTTCGAAATCGGAAGATGTCCAGCAGTGCCATGAGCTCAGAACTGGCAGAAACCAGTGGGACCCATGTACACCCATCTACTGTCCGGAGAAGTCTGGTCAGAAGTGGTCTTCATTGAAGAGTTGCAGCCAAAAAGCCATACCTCCGACATGGAAACAAGGCCAAGCAACTCAAGTATGCACGAAAACATAGGAACTGGGGTGCAGAAAAATGGCAGCAGGTGCTCTGGACTGATTAGTCAAAATTTGAAATATTTGGCTGTAGCAGAAGGCAGTTTGTTCGCCGAAGGGCTGGAGAGCGGTACAATAATGAGTGTCTGCAGGCAACAGTGAAGCATGGTGGAGGTTCCTTGCAAGTTTGGGGCTGCATTTCTGCAAATGGAGTTGGAGATTTGGTCAGGATCAATGGTGTCCTCAATGCTGAGAAATACAGGCAGATACTTATCCATCATGCAATACCATCAGGGAGGCGTATGATTGGCCCCAAATGTATTCTGCAGCAGGACAACGACCCCAAACATACAGCCAATGTCATTAAGAACTATCTTCAGCGTAAAGAAGAACAAGAAGTCCTGGAAGTGATGGTATGGCCCCCACAGAGCCCTGATCTCAACATCATTGAGTGTGTCTGGGATTACATGAAGAGACAGAAGGATTTGAGGAAGCCTACATCCACAGAAGATCTGTGGTTCGTTCTCCAAGATGTTTGGAACAACCTACCAGCCGAGTTCCCTCAAAGACTGTGTGCAAGTGTACCTAGACGAATTGATGCTGTTTTGAAGGCAAAGGGTGGTCACACCAAATATTGATTTGATTTAGATTTCTCTTCTGTTCATTCACTGAATTTTGTTAATTGATTAAATAAACTATCGACACTTCCATTTTTGAAAGCATTCTTAGTTTACAGCATTTTTTCACACCTGCCTAAAACTTTTGCACAGTACTGTATAAATTACACAAAAGACAAAGAAAATATATATTTGACCTATTTTGGCCATAAGCGGTCGTATTGACCGCGCATCATTTTGCAGGGTCTCATTAACAACGAGACTCCACATTTATTGTGCTTCTTTGCGAATTTGCTTGCAAGTTAATTAATCTATAGATGTATAGCCTGGTTGGCACCATGCGCAAACATAAACGGGAGTTCCCCCTCTGTGAAACAGCGAGCGGAGCTGTTCGGTGCTGATGAGATGCGACTCTGACTGTGTAGCAGGGAAATCCGAGGAAGAATGTCTGCATGATGAATACCAGGCACACAGGTGTGGGCACCTTTAGTGGGGCGAAGGAAAAACCAGATTCTGTGATGTACTATAATAACACCAATACTGCGTGGATGTCCTTGACCAGATGCAAGGGCGTACTCCGTCAAAGGCGGTACGGAAGATGGCCAGTAGCGGTCTTCTATAACATCCTCCTTGACCTGGCTGGGATCAATGCCCACATCTTATTCAAGGAGCACCAGCAGCAGGAGAGCCCAGATGAAAGTCCTGCAGCAGCTGGCAGAGGAGCTGAGGGCAGAATACATGGAGGGGAAAGCGGCCACGGCAGTCGGCACAAGGTGGGCAGCAGCAGAAGCAACCACCGCAGCAGCAGCAGACACGGAGATGGAGGCAGTGCCGGTCCGAAAGAGCTGCAAACGGAACCAAACCTCGGACACTTGAAATGCCACAAGCCTGTGTGTGGTGACTGTGAGGAGAGCGGAGGTAATCCATGTAGACTGTGACCAGTGATCAAAAGGCTCTTTTTTGTTTTAGATCAGCTCCTTTCAAGCTTTTTCTATTATTATTATTATTATTATTATTATTATTATTTTAAGTGTTCAAATAAAATGTTTCATAACCAAATAAGTTATTTTTAATTGTTAATTTTCTTGTTCTGAGTTTTCTCTATTAAAATCGCGTAATTATTGCATATATTTATATGCAATAATTACGGTTTACTATGTGCATGATATGGTTTACTATGTGCATGATATGAATATTGATAAATGTATAATTAAGCGTGTTAAAATGTATATTGGTGTTATTTCGTTTTTTAAAAAAATATAACACAATGAATGCATTTCTTCACTCAGTTGTGTATTTACATGAGAGATTATAGAGTTTAATATCTAGCGGTCACAATGACTGCTTATGGCCGTTCTAGTAGAGTTGGAGTTCAGGCCCTTCTAGTGTGAACAAGAAGCATTTTGCTCATGCCAAAAAAATAAAAAATAATAATCTGTTTAAAGCAGATATATTATATTGAGGTTTGTGTCGTTTTTGTTCTGCATCGTTTCTTTGTTTGCAGCAATTTGTTGTTGTTGTTGGTTATTTCCCCCTCCCCCTGAGCTCATCTGAACTCACATTTTCCCGGGACAACTACGCTCAAAAGGCGTCACTATTGCGCTCGTCCGGTTTGTCCCGATGGAGCACCCATTACCCCAGAAGCGGACGCCAGGCCACACGCACAAACACAGCGGACAAAACCAGCATCTGCTGGTCTACGATGATAAGTATCAACCAAAACTGAAGAGTTGCTGTATTATGTTTTCCACCAATAAAACGTATAATTGGACTACTCTGTTACAAATTATTATAGCACGAATTACATCTAAGAGACCATACCACACTCGTTGGACGATAGTTAAAATACTATTTTTCTTACCGTTTTTTCGCTCTCTGTTTGTATCCCACTACTCAGTATGGACGCCGAATTAGCAATACATTACACAAAGAAGAAACTTCCGGTATGGATTGGATATATGGCGGCTTTTATTTTGGTTTTAGCTCGGCGATTAAGTGACTTCCGGTTGGGACCTCCGGTATGGATTGGATATATGGCGGCGCCCTTGTCGGCCAGTCGAAGTGTTTGTGTTTTATTTGTGTAGTATATCTGTGTAGTATTTGAAAAAACAGTGCTTGATGCGTTTATAAGCACTGGCCTTAATATGTGGGTTGTTTACTGGGCAACAACATTGAAGTTATTTAGTTATTTATTTAGGTATTTATCATTTAGATTTTTAATGTTTTTGTAATTTTTATGAGTCTACTATGGTGCTCCTTTTAAATTGGCAGAATTTATAAAAATTCTAATCAAAACCTTTTACAAGCCTGCATTATTTGGAGCTCTCATGGACATGTTGAATAAGACTTTAAATGTGAATTGTCCTTATATTACTTTGCTCACCAGTGTCTACACTCTAACTAACCATCAAACAGAAATGGGTTATGTAAACCCCATGTACAGTTTTCCTCCAAACAAACTCAATTAATGCCATTAATGTCCTATCAGCCTCCTGTTGACAAAAGGTGGCGTTGTCACTATGGTTATGACTTTGATCATATTTGCAATATCTGCAAATATTTAACATCAAGGGCTTAAGTGTCTGTCATGCAAAAGAGCCAAAACAACAACAAAAACAAAACGAAAAGAATGGTCAGGAATGTCATACTAACTAACATTTAAAGTGTGCTGACTGCTTCACAACATCAATAATATGCAAGAAGGAATTCCACCTTAAAAGATGCCAGTAGTCTTTGTGACTACCCCCCAGGTTTATAGCTCACTAGCATTACAGTTTTTCTCAGCCGCTTTGGTGCTTTTCTCACATCACTATTAACATTTGCACAGCAGTTAGTGCATTTCTCAAAACAATTAGTGCAAACTGCAAAACCTAGTCGATAACCTGCAAAAGCACGTCACTTGCTCAAAATGGATAGTCCATTCCTCAAAAGCAAGTATTCATGTCAATGAAACTGCCAGTGTCATCAAAATGAGAAGTCTTAACACCATCGAATATGAACAAGATAGTCAAATGGCTTTGTCATGTTTTCATTATGACAGTTTATTCTCTCAGTGTTTTCCAATGCAAAGAAAAGGTCAGAACTCGGTGACACTACCTGAAAATGCTCAAGACAGCACTATACACTACTTGTACAGCCATTTGAAAACTACAGTAAAGTTACACATTGCTGTAGTTAGGGGAGTAAGTGAGTATAAGACACTGAATACGTACGTTTCACATTTTTACTGTATATGCTCTTTGCAATTCTACAGCATTGTGCAAAAGAAAAATACACTACAGTCACTTATTTAGAACAAACATAAGAAACACCCTTTTGGTAGAGCTGTGCACAAATGTGAACAATACAACAGTACATATTGTAACTGAACATAGGTAAATCATTCTGGCACATCCAGACAGCCCTCTTCCACCTCTGCAAGGTTGTCTTTCAATCCTATGTGGTGCAGAGTAAAATTACAGTAATGTACAGTAAACATGAGATATTATGACATGTTGGATTACTGTCTGATACTATACATACGTGTTCTCCCTACGAAATGTTTGAATGATTGAATTCACATTGGTTCTTCCAACATTTGGTTGCACCCTCCGACCAGCCTCAGCCATTGTGAGGCCGTGATTGACAACATGGTCCACAACTGTAGCCCTAATTTCATTAGGAATCTGCCTATGTATTTGGCCTCTTCTTCCTTTTCCCCTGTTTTGTCCCCTTCCCCTTCCTCCCCGCATCCTCACCCATCTTCCACGATGCTGACCTTTCATTTCTGTGTCACAGAGTTGTAGAAATGGTACACACTATGTCCTGCTCGATTTGAGTGAAAGCTGAAGTTCACCTGAGAGCAATTGTTCAAATTAGGAGACATTTCCAGGAAAAAATGATAAAGAAAGGAATAAAATTTGCTTGACAGAATTTGATAACTAGTTCAACAATTTTGTATGTCATAACTCAAGCAATGAAATGAAGACTATTAGTTTTATTAGGATCGACTATTCAGCATCCATAAGTATAGTTCATTTTGACTGACATAACATAAGCAAATGATAATGTTAAAAAACAGTAGAGAATTGTATGAAAGCAAATAATACATGTCCAAAAGCATTTGCAATTTATTCAGAGGAAGGAGAAATTGCAACTATGATGTGCACAAATGACTAAATGTTGTGGAGGTTGAACTAATAGTTATAAGAATTTTCATTCTGATCTGAGAAAAGCACCAAAGCGACTGAGAAAAACTGTAACTAGTAAATGAAAAGGCAGCAAAACATCTTTTTTAACTCCTTTTTATGATACACATGTACATATGTAGGCCTACCCATAATACATTTACAGAAATGGTAAATGGTAAAATGGTAAATGTCTGCATTTTTATAGCGCTTTTCCAGTCTAACGACAGCTCAAAGCACTGTACAATACATGCCACATTCACCCATTCACACACACATTCACACACTGATGACAGAGTGGCTTAATTGCTTAATTATGGCTTACTGTCAGGCTGTGTCAGTCAGCTGACCTTCCATTTCTGTGTCACAGAATTGTAGAAATGGTACACACTATGTCCTACTCGGTTCATATATGCTTGCCAAGTGAGGGTTCATGGGATTCATCCCTGATATGAGTGACTGTGAACAAGTGGCTTGTCATTGGTTACAACTTAAACTTCACACTCCTCTTCGTGAGTGAAAGCTGAAGATCACTTGAGAGCAATTGTTTAATTTAGGAGACATTTCCAGGAAAAAATGATAAAGAACGGTGTAAAATTTGCTTGACAGGATTTGATAACTAGTGCAACAATTTTGTATGTAATGACTCAAGCAATGAAATGAAGACTATAAGTTTTATTGGGAGCGACTATTCAGCATCCATATGTATAGTTCATTTTGACTGACATGACATAAGCAAATGATAATGTTATAAACAGCAAAGAATTGTATGAAAGTAACTGATACATGTCCAAAAGCATTTGCAATTTGTTCAGAGGAAGGAGAAATTGCTTCTATGATGTGCACAAATGACTTAATGTGGTGGAGGTTGAACTAATAGTTATGAGAATTTTCATTCTGATCTGAGAAAAGCACCAAAGCGACTGAGAAAAACTGTAATGGTGGAGGCAGAGTGGGGCTGGGTATTGTTAAGAACCTCACAATTCGATTCAATTTCGATTCTTTAAGTTGCAATTCAATTCAATATCAATTCGATTCAATATTGATTTAAATGCTCCGATATCGATTCAGTGATAAGTAGTAATAAACAAATAATTCATTTGAGTACCTGTTGATAATTTTTTAATTCAAAAAAGTGATCTTAAATTATCAATCTTTCCTCTAAAAGTTCTAGTTCGAAATGTAAACAAAGGCACAGGATATGTTCAGTTATAAAATAGTGCAACCATAGTTAAGGTGAGAAAGTGCCATTGTTTCTGGGACTGCATGGTACATTTTTGTCTGACATAAGCATAGACATAACCCCGGTCCCTCCGCCCTCCTGCTAGACGCCAGGGGGTAAAATGTTGACACTGAACTCCCCTCTCTCCCCGGAGAAGAGTGCAACCCACGGGTGCGCGATGCAGCAGCCAGGGTGAGACCACCTGCACAGTCTCCGAAAGTGCGGTGCGTCAGACATCGGCTACCTGCCTCTTCAGCTCCAACGGTGTTTCTGTGGTGCACGACCCTCCGACGTTCAAGCGAGGTCGTGGGCGAGACACTTCCAGCTGCTGGAGGCGGGGACCAAGAGGCGTCCGGCGAGGGACAGCGGGTGGTTGGGGACCGCTCCTTGCCTGAATCGATTCAGAGGATTTTCTGAATCAATATTGAATTGGGAAAAAATATATTGCAATGCATTGATGAATCGATATGTTTACCCACCTCTAAGGCAGAGTCTGAGGTAGTGCTACTGCCTTCATTTGTTTTCGCTCCATGCTTAGCATGTTGATGACGCATGCGGTTGTGCGACTCTGTGGTGGCTGGTGTTGCCAAATTGGGTGTTTTCCTGCTACATATTAAGGCCTGTTTATGGTGTGTTTTAGCCAGGTTTTCGCCTGGAAGGCCCTATGGAAATCTGGCACTTTCTTGAACTAAGTTAAACTTTGCGAGTGCACTGTTCACAAACACCAGAATGACCGCGTTCACAATAAAGTTCATCAGGCAGAATAAAGTACATTCAGTTCACGTTCGCCCAAAATATGAATGAGTTCATGAACAATGAAAACCCATAACATTGTCGAGTATGGAATATACATCACTCCTCTGGTGATTTCTTGGGTTTCATGGTTCTTTATTCGTGATGCATATGCACAAGTGTGTGTGTGTGTGTTTGTGTGTGTGTGTGTATCTGGGCTCACCCTTTGAGGCAGGGTGAGGAGATCAGGTATCTTGAAGGAGCAGGACTGCCTTAGTATATATACACACCCACCCATATGTGTATGTGTGTATGTATGTATAATTTACAACATGTCACTTTGCTCACTTGGCTTACTTGTGTTGTGTTTTGTCTCTCATACTTGTTTCACTGCTGTTTTTTTCTGTCCTAGGATTGATAACCACAACCCCAAGGAAACTAGACCGTGAACAACAAACAGAGCACATTTTAGAGGTGAGGTCACACTACACTACATGTAAGTCTGTGTGTGTATTTGTGTGAGAGAAATGTGTGACTGAAAAATAATGGGCTGGACAGGCATTCGGTCATACAGCAAACATGAAGACCACAACATTGAGGGACACAGCTCTGCCTCTGCAGGAACAGGTAACAATGAACCCTTGTTTGAAGCAAGGACTATTTGCCTGCCTAACATTATTCTTTAATGTTTATAACTGCTGTTATCTGTAGAGTTAATGGATGGTATGGGGCTTAAGCACACCATTAGTGTTAATAACATTAGTGTTATTTGCCTTTTGTGCGGTCTCCACTTGAAAGAGAGATCTACTCATAGTTTTAACTGACATCCAGTCAATGACCAAACTCTGTAAATCACTGAAAGATTTACATGATGGTACCCTGTAATAAAGGTTTTGCTCATGGCCTTCTGAGCAGATATGATTTCTTTGAGTTCAGGATGAACATAGCGCTAGCAAGCCAATGACGACCAGCGGCACATTGCCTTGACTGTGGAAGCAGGAACAACTTTGGTAGCAGTGATTGGCGCGGCGATGTGCAAGGAGCGGGAGGTGACAGGTGGGGAGGCAGTCTGCAGTTCTGGCAGATCAGACGGGGCCAAGTGGTAAACCGTGTCCCGAACATAGGCTTCCTTTGTCAGTCAGGGACAAGGGCTTGTTTGGCTTTGCATGAGGTCGCCACCGAGATATCGGATCATAGAGGGCAGAGGGCAGAAAACAGCGTTAGTTTAAGTGATTGCTATAGTGCATTTTATTTAAAAGGCGCCTGTGAAAGCACTCAAGGACACCGCACATAACAGTACAACAAATAAGGAAACATTTTAGTGCAATTGAAGATAAATTAAGCAAATAGATGATGCAATTGCATAGTGCCAGGAGCTCAGCACAGAATTCACACTATGCGGTCCTTACCATATGGGAAGTCGACCGGACTGGTTTAGCCAGGGTTGAGGTGTGTAGTGGAAATTCTTCTTGTGAGGTTGAGACGTGCTAAGTCTCTGAAGAACTTTAGACTTCAGTGTATGAATCAGAGGAAGATCTTTTTAATAACACGCAGCATGGAGAGAATACAAAAGCGTTCAATTGCGTACATATTGTGTACATATTGCGTTCAAGAAATTTATTACAAAATGTGGCAGATTATTACATGCGGCTTTATTACATAATGAATTGAAAATGTATGACATTACTACATAATGGGGCGTTATTACAAAATGTGGCGCTACAGGGGGCAATTCTTTTGGCCAGACATCTGTAAACCACCAAGTCCGCCATTGTTGTTGTTGTTGTTGTTGTTATGAGACGTCGCGGGGTGGGGCGATGGCGTCATCGTTTTGAAAAGTATGCGGATTCGCCGTCCACATGAGAACGGGAGGGCTGCGTTTTCGGATTTCTCCACCCTGAGACCCATTGTCAGGTGCTGCATTTTCAGGGTCCGTATGGATGGTCGGCCAAAATGATGCAATACATGTGCGTTTTCGCAGAGTGTTGTCGTCTGGACGGGGCCTCAATCTCTTCTGTAGGGCCAGTAGTTTTCTCTGCTGAGGGGGGGATGTCTAAGTGAGTGAATGTGTCTTTTAAAGAGCTTATACATCAATCTGGATTAGAACTGGGATAATCAATCACAGGAAAGTCATCCGATACATGCAAAACAAAGGACAGTGCAGCTGTTCAACAAGATCCAACGAAGCACCTCAGAATTGAATCAGCAAAGGCTGCTTTGACATCCAATAAGCCATTTGATGCAGAACAGATGCCTTTGCGATCAGCCTTACTTAGCCATGCCCCTATACATTTTATTCATGACTTTTCACTTGCTGAGTGCAGTGAGGGCACCCGACCAAACAAACCTGATGCTACCCAGTGGCTACAGCTCGCTGCAAGTTGGTAGCTGCACAAATATTTCCCTGTGTGGTCCACAACCTTACTCGGTGCGCTGGCTGTCTTATCTCTGGTGACTGTAGGGATTTTGATTTGCACAGGTTTCCCTCACGGTTCAACAGGTGAGCAAACTTTTCCTCTGATGCCGTAGTTAGTTGGATGTTGTGTGCCACCCATTTTATTGTCTGGGTGGCTCATGGTTCCTCCTATGTACGTCAACGCACACTTTGCTTTCTACTGCTCATTATTTTTTAGTTTGACTTGACAATCACTAAACAAGTTAAAATAGGTACAGTCACAGTGAAAAGTTCACGTTCACTTGTAAAAAACATGCACTTCATGGAAGTCATATATATATATTTATATTCATTTATTTATATTTATGATATCATCATAGACATGAATGAATTCATTGAGGAAAGGAACATTTGCCAGGACGGTGTTGTTTATTCAAAGAAAAAGCTTTATTAGCATAAACGCAAACACACCACAACTATGTACAAAGCATAATCTGCCCATACAACAAACGGGAAGCTCATGAGAAGCCCAAAATCCTACAGCACCGCGAAGCGTCTGTTTTTGCAGATGTCTGTGGTGCGCTGCCCTGTACTCCGGAATTGCCTCTCATGTGACTGCAGTGTGGCACAGAGCTCGGTGAGCTCCCGGCTGCGAACGGACGGAGGTCGCACAATCTATCCAGACACCCGGCCATCCTGTGCCGTCTTCCTCCTCAGACATCAGGTCTATGGCGGCGCACTTTGAAAGGTCCACCTCATCCTCAGCTAGCACACTGTCTCGCTTCCAGCAGCTGTAAAAACAATCAATAAAGACGATCAGTACTGTGCGATGCACTGCGTATGGACACAACACATCTATTAATGCACCTGAAAAATAGTCAGATTGACTAAAAACGGATCTAATTTAATAAGTCTTACCCTCTTTGTTCTCGATCGACTCCGAGCTGAACTCCTCACAACTTCTTCCTGCGATGCAAGATCTGGTTGTTTGTTGTCCTGCGTACTGTCTCGTAAAATTTTACAGACAGCTGGAAAACAATTAAAAGAGAGTGGTATGAATGAAGAAACGTAAGTCATAGATAGATAGATAGATAGATAGATAGAATTACTTTAATGATCCCAGACTGGGAAATTATTTTGTTACAGCAGTAGTGGGTTCGCAAATAAAACACTTTGTACATAACATAAATAGAAGGCAATATATACATAGTGTATATATACAGTGCACAGTGTGCTATACACAATAAACAATAATAATATATACAACAAAACAAAATATGCAAAATATACTATAACAATAATAATATATACAACAAAACAGTAGAGAGACCAGAGTTCTCTCTGTCAGGCAGAGGTGAGAGAGTTATTGTATAAAGTTGTGGCTTGTGGCAGGAAAGATTTCCTGTATCTATTGCTACGACAGCGAAGCTGAAGCAGCCTTCCGGAGAAGGTGCTCCGCTGTCTGACCAGTGTGAGTTGGAGAGGGTGGAGAGGATTATCCATGATGGATAACAGTTTTTTCAGTGTCCTCCTCTCCACCACAGCTTCCAGAGTGTCCTGTTTGCAGCCAAACACAGAGCCAGCCTTCCTGATTAGTTTCTTGAGTCTGTTGGTGTCACTGGCTCCGATGCTGCTTCCCCAACAAACCACAGCAAAGAAAAGTACACTGGCCACCACAGACTGATAAAAGATCTCCAACATCTTGCTGTACACGTTGAAGTATCTCAGCTTCCTCAGGAAGTAAAGTCTGCTCATCCCCTTCTTGTAAACAGCTTCAGTGTTAGATCTCCAGTCCAGTCTGTGTTTGATGGTAACACCAAGGTACTTGTAATCCTCCACCGCCTCCACATCCTTTCCCCGAATGCGCAGTGTTTGGAAAGCCGTTTTCCTCTTCTTTCTGAAATCTATCACCATCTCTCTGGTCTTGCTGATGTTTAGCTACAGGTGATTCTGTCCAGTCCACTCCACAAAGTTGTCTACCAGTGCCCTGTACTCCTCCTCCTGTCCCTCACTTATACACCCAACAACAGCCGAGTCGTCAGAAAACTTCTGCGGTGTTGTACTGAAAGTCAGTGGTGTATAAGGTGAACCGGAAAGGAGACAGTACAGTCCCCTGTGGAGCTCTTGTATCACTAACCACCGCATCAGACAGAACACTGCCCATACGGACAAACTGTGGCCTGCCTGTCAGGTAGTCAGTAATCCAGGAGATCACTGTGTCGTCTACACCCATCACCCGCAGCTTCTCCCCCAGTAGCAGTGGCTGAATGGTGTTAAAAGCACTAGAGAAATCAAAGAATGTGATTCTCACAGTGCCTCCTCCACCATCCAGGTGCGAATGGGCTCGTTGCAGCAGGTAGATGACAGCGTCATCAACTCCCAAGTGGGCTGGTAAGCAAATTGCAGAGGGTCTAGCAGCGCTCTCACCTGCGGCCTCAGGTTGGCCAAAACCAGTCTCTCCAGCACCTTCATGACGTAAGATGTGAGGGCCACCGGTCGATAGTCATTGAGGTCTGATGGTGTTGACTTTTTTGGAACAGGAACCAGGCAGGAAGTCTTCCAAAGCACCGGTATTCTCTCATTACCCAGGCTCAGGTTGTAGAGGTGTTGTAGGACAGGAGACAGCTGGCTGGCACATGTCTTCAGGATCCTGGGTCTGATACCGTCAGGGCCTGCAGCCTTCTGGTGGTGGAGTCTCTCCAGCTGTCTCCTAACCTGGCCTGCAGTCACAGTCATGCGGGGGAGGCTGCTGTTGTCTTCAGTGGAGGACGAGGAGGTGGAGGAGGAGGAGGAGGAGGAGGAGGAGAGGTGCTGCACAGTAGAGCTCACATCAGGGGAGTGAGGGGGGAGGGGAGGAAGCATTTGGGGCAGTAAGGGTGTGTGGGGGTCTGGAGGTGTCAGGGAGATGACAGAAGGCTGTGAGCTGAACCTATTGAAGAATCTGTTCAGCTCGTTTGCCCTCTCCAGGCTGCCCGATGACTGTCTGCCGCTCACCTTACACCCAGTGATCTGCTTCATACCAGTCCACACATCCCTCACATTGTTCTGCTGGAGTTTCGCCTCCAGCTTTCTCCTGTAGGCATCTTTACAGGCCCTCAGCATATCCCTGAGTTCATGCTGCACTCTCCTCAGTTCTTCCCTGTCTCCATACCTGAACGCCCTCTTCTTCTTGTTAAGAAGGGCTTTCAGGTCATTGGTGATCCAAGGCTTATTGTTAGGGAAGCAGCGTACAGTCCGGGTTGGCATGGTGGTGTGTTCACAGAACCTGATGTATTCTGTGATGCAGTCGGTCATGCTGTCGAGATCCTCTCCATGTAGCTCAACAAGTGCATCCCAGTCTGTCGACTTAAAGCAGTCCTGTAGTGCGCCAGCAGCCTCCTGAGTCCACCTCCTCTTGCTCCTAGTGTGGATAGGCTGCTGCTGAACAAGAGGGACATACTTAGGGGTCAGCAGGACCAGGTTGTGGTCAGACCTTCCAAGAGGAGGGAGGGCTGTGGGACTGTATGCATCCTTAGCATTTGCATACAACAGATCCAGTGTGTTACAGGCTCTGGTGGGGCAGTCAAGGTACTGGTGAAATGTTGGGAGGGTTTTGTCCAGTGAGACGTGATTAAAATCCCCAGTGACAACAATAAATGCGTTAGGATGCTGCGTCTGTATCTGGGCAACAGCGGAGTGGATGACGTCACAGGCCACCGCTGCATCAGCTGAAGGAGGAAAGCTACACACGGATAATGATGGCGAACGTGAATTCCCGGGGCAAATAATAAGGCCGCATCCCCACAGACAGCACTTCAATGTCCGGGGTACAGAGACGATTCTTCACGTGAACATGTCCGGGATTACACCACCTCTCACTCACGTACAGTGCAATCCCTCCTCCTTTCTTCTTTCCGCTGCTTGTCACGTCCTTGTCCGCCCGAACAGTACTGAAGCCGGGAATCGCCACGCTGAAGCCGGGAATCGCCATGCTGTGGTCCGGGATGTGTGAGTGAAGCCATGTCTCTGTGAAACACAACACACTGCACTCACGATATTCCCTCTGAGACTTTATCAGCGCGGCGAGCTTGTCTGTCTTGTTCCCCAGAGACCTCAGGTTCCCCATGACAATCGCTGGTACAGCCGGTCTTTGTCTCCTCTTCTTCACGCTCCGTTTCACTCCGGCTCTGCAGCCACGGCGTCTCCTCCGCAGCTCCTTCAGGACCTCAGGCCTTAATATCGCAGTTATCTCAAAATCTTTCATGCAAATTTTAACTTCTTTACAACTGGCGTTTTATCTTTAACTTGTTCCCAGGAGAGAGAGAGAGAAAAAAAAGAATGAATAATCTTTTTTACATAACATTGGCCATTACTAATGACATACAGAGTAATTAATCTAGCATACTTTCATGAAATAAATCAACTCAAGCTAAATTATAGGGTCTATAATTAGGCTATACTGAGCCTGATCTATTTATACCAGAGATTTCTTAAAATGAAGTTAACACCTTTTAGAAAAAGATCACCTGGGGTAAAACTCCCCCTGCTACCCTGATTTGCATTTGTCTAGCTCACAGCCTTTTCATTTACATGTTAAAGCCTCCCCTAGAATCAGGGGGAGGGGGGTCATGGGGGGACAACTGCCAAGCAAGGCCCACGTCAATTTCCAACAATTCACGGCAGTTTTCGGTGTTGCCTGCATCTACAGTGCCGCATACTGATGAAAATCCCACTTTTCTTGCAGTGATTAAAGTTATTTACTCATGTCACTGTGCGTTACATTTATTTTTGTCATTTTCCTTAGTGAAAATATTTATTTTTGCTTTCTTCTTGCATCTCGAGGAGTGATGGCCGGTCACGTACATCTCAAGTCACGTTTTTACCATGAGGATAACTCACGTGTACACCACGCAGCAACACAAATATGGAGGGAGGAGAGAGATGCGCGTTATCTAGCTGGAAATGTAGTCATTATTTTGAGTTATTAAAAACAAAAAAGCATAAATGCTTGATCAAGGGCCCGGCCCGGACGAGGATAGCGTCGGGGTCGGGGTTGGGCAGAGAATCTAAACACTATGTAGCAGTCAACAGTACGCTCGTTTTGCCCTGGCCTATGCCAACATATTCCAGTTTAGAAAACATTTTCAAACGCATTATTTCACAAAATCCTGAAAACTTAGACCCGGCGGAGGGTGTATGTATGTACTGCTTGACCAACCGGGTCTCTGGGTTTGCATGTGGAGACCGTGTTGATCGTGAACTAGGAAGCTCGTGGTTAGCATTAGCTTGGAAGCTCGCGGTTAAAGTTAGCTGGTACTATGTGACACTGCTTGGTTCGTTCGTGTAAAATTGCTAAATAAACACAGCTAAATACTTGTACATGCAGACATTTCCCTAGGACACACATTACATAATGTGCAAGATCAGAAAAGTTTTTACATACAATGATCCTGCTGTAGCACTAACTTGTGTGGTCAGAGAAGCTAACGTTAGTGGTAAGCCACTAACCTTACCTTGTTCTCAATGGCAAAAAACACACTACATCAAGCACGAGTTCACCCTTACAGAAACACACAGCAAATTATTTGTATACTTACATGTCCCTTGTCTACAGGTTTCCACGCAAAGTTAGAAAAAGTTTCCAACTACTCCTGCTTTGTACTGACCGAGGTTGGAGAAATAGTCAGTCTGGAAATGGTTAGCACACACGAGCAGTTTTTGCTAACTGTAGCTGGACGTTGCCTTAAAAAGTGAATAAATCCATGCTGCTCTTCTGTCTTCTGTGGCTGGGAGATGGAGTGTTGTGTGCTCTCTTTACAGCCAAAAACAGAGCACTTTGCGTTGTGCTCCGACATGGTGCTTTCATAACATAATGGTGGATCTCCAGAAGGTAACGCTGTAGCTGGTTGGTGGAGATGCATTAAGTATGCGGTAGTGGGGTAGACATATTCAAAATCAGAATCAGAATGATAATTTGAAATCCTTTAATGTCCCGCAGACGGGGACATTTGTTTGTTACTGCAGCGACAGAATATACTCGTGTATCTGGAAACTGCAGGGAGACACCTTTAGAAATCTGTATCTCACTCAAAAAAGCACAGACATTTTCAAAGTGTATAGGCGTGTGGCAGGACCATAGGCCCAAAATAACACCCCAAGTACCAGAAAAAAATCAGTTTTTCATGATATGGGACCTTTAAGTTGTCTCTGAACACGCTGGAGCTCTGCTCAGTCCCCTGACCTGAAGGCCCTCTTTTTCTCATTGAGTAGGGCCTTTAGGTCGCTAGTAACCCAGGGTTTGTTGTTTACATAGCGGCTGACCTCTTTAGTGGGGATAGTGTTGTCCATGACCCCAATGTATTCAGAGATACAATCAGTTAGGCCATCAACGTCCTCACTGTGCGGTTTGTGCAGGACATCCCAGTCAGTGGCTTCCAGGGCACCCTGCAGTGACTCCATGGTCGCGGGAGACCATTTCCATACAGTCACTGGTTGCTACTGAACCACGGGCTTGTATGATGGGGAGAGCAGGACTAGGTTGCAGTCCGACCCAGGGGAGGGAGGGCAGTGGAGCTGTATGCATCTTTAACATTTGCCTACAGCAGATCTATTGTTTTATTTTCCCTTGTTGTGCATTTGACAAACTGTAAATGCTGGGAGTGTGGATGAGAGAGAGACGTGGTTGAAGTCACCTGGCGAAGAGCTCGATGTCTGGGCTGAAGAAGCGCTCTTTCACAGAGATGTGCCTGGGGTGACACCACCTGTTGTTCATGAGCACGATGAGCTCTCCTCCTTTCTTCTTGCTGCTCGCAGTGGTGTCTCTGTCAGCTTGGACCACATGGAAGCCGGGGATGGTGGCATTAGAGTCTGGTATGTAGCCACATTTCTGTGAAACACATGATAGTGGACTCTCATAATCTTATTTGCCGAGGACCTTAGATTTCCAGTAATAACTGCAGGGATGCAGGGTTTAAACTTCCGACTCTTACTTCTCCATTTAACCCCCACTCTGCAGCCTTGCCATCTCCTCCTTAGCTCCTCTGGTACTGTGGGTCTCTCCCCGCCCAGCTTCAAAGTACTGGAAGCTGCTACAATAGGCTGCCACTGGCACATATATATCTGTAAATAGATGGATAATGCCCCTAGTCTCCAATGCAAGGAAATGCAGTTCTTTACAGCTGGATAGAAACTACCTGTCACCACCCTCTTAACTACAGGTATTAGAATGGGACCAATAATTTCTGCTGGTGAGCAGCATGTTAGCTAAGCTAAATCCATGGTGATAGTTCAATTATTGGAACATATTGGAGGCAAATTCCAGACTGAAATATTGTAGTGAGTAGGAGTTTTGAAGACCCATCAGATATCACAGAGATATTCCCATAGAAATTAATGGACTTGCGGCTGACTTGCCTCCATACACATATGCTTGTGGAAGTGTCAATCTGCAAGTCTGGAGGGTGGAGATTCAGATGGAGCCTTACTGTACTAAGTGTCAGGTATTGAGGCAAGTGCTGTTCAATAGTGCTTTGCATCTGAACAATATAGGAGGCTTCCGGACAAGATGGCGGACGGGTTAGCAGCATAGCTTCTAGCTCGCCCTAGTCGGTAGAAATAAAACCACTCCATTTGAGCAACTCCACATACAACTGACATAAACTTTGAGATGAGTGGTCACCGAAGCCGGAGAAACACTAAAGACCCAAAGAAAACTCGAGAAAAGCCTATAAGAGAAGAGGTCTCCCATGAAAGTGAACTAGAGAGTGACGTGACGGAGAAAATGGACCAAGCCGAAGTACTGAAAGCTGGACTTGCTGGCATCAGTAGCGAGATACGGGACCTCAAGCAAGAACTCCGAAACGAGTTGACAACATTCAAAGAGGAACTCAAAGGTGAGATGAAACAAGAAATTGCGACCTTAAGACAAGACCTCGAGCGAAAGCCTACAGAAAATCTCAAAGAACTTCAGGAACAGAAAGCTAGTATAACCGAGGCGCAGGCTCGCATAGCGGAGTTGGAGGAATATGACATAGAGACGTGCGGCCTGCTAACGAAGATAACAAAACAGACACACCAGATGCAGGACAAACTAATGGACCTTGAAGCGAGGTCTCGGCGAAATAATGTCCGGATCTTTGGACTGCCTGAGGACATAGAAGGAAGCTCCATTACAGTCTACTTGGACTGCCTTCTTAAAAAAGAGCTGGAACTACCCAAAGGAACTGATCTACAAATCTAACGCGCCCACAGAGCTCTCGCACTTAAACTGGGCCCGGGTGGTGCTCCGAGAGCAGTAGTGGTTAGTTTCCTCAAGTTTGAAACTAAGGAGATGGTCCTACAGAAAGTCTGGCAGAAGAAGGGGATACAGGTGGGCAATAAGAGAATCCAACTAGACCACGACTATCCTACAGAAATCGTCCAAAAACGCAAAACATATCTGGACATCAAGAAAACATTGAAAGACAAGGGGATCCGTTTTCAGACCCCATTTACGAAAATAAGAATCCACTGGAACAACGGTGTTAAAAGCTATGACAACGCAGGAGATGCAGCGCAAGATATGAGAGCAAGGGGATTAACTGTGGATGTACCGGACGTGGCCGTGGGCGAGCGGAGGAGGTGACTCGAGGTGCAACAGGATGGCAGTGTGTGGGACATAACAGGTCAACGCAGGATGCGGCGGCACAACGAGCGAAGGAGAAGCTGCAAGAATACTGGAGGAGACCCGACATGTAACATCTTACCTATGTAAAGAGGTTATAAGGCTTCAAATAACATTGATCTGGGTCAAATCATACTGAACTAATGAGACAGTCAAAATGAAGCATGACCCATTGGCTGAGTTAATTAATACAAAAAGGCTTCAGATATAATAGACTGAAATAGAGTATTACCGACAAGAGGAGGGATACAAAGGCTGAACTTGTCTAGACTAAGCTTGTCACGGTCAACGGGAACAGCTCTAGGTCTAGGGATGGGCCCTCACAGGAGAGGATTTCCCATCCACCCACCAACAGGGACTTTGGGGAGAAGAAGAATAATCCCCATGTGGAAGTTCTATTTAGTTCACACTGTTGTTAATTTAGTTCATGTTCATGTTCTTGTAACTTTTGGGCTGCTTGGGGAAGCACATATGCACAATAGTGAAGTAATATGGTATGTAATGATCTGAAAATACTGTCCTTAAATGTAAATGGTCTAAATTCACCTAAAAAGAGGGGAGCAGTTATAACAAAATTGAAAAAAGAAAAATTACAAGTCATATTTTTACAGGAAACTCACCTGTCTCAGACAAAACATGAAAATTAAAAAAATTGGGATTTAGGAACCCATATTATAGTACATATAAACAAGGACGTAGGAGAGGGATTATGACATTAATCCCAAATTCAGCTTTATTTTTTTGTGAAAAAGAAGTCAAAGATAAAGAGGGAAGATATGTGCTAGTGAAGGGAAAACTAGAAAATGAACCTGTTATGTCGATGAATGTTTATGCACCCCCAGAAAGCAGTAAACACTTCTTTAAATCCCTGTTTAATGTTATTGCAACAGAAATGGAAGGTACTTTAATCTGTGGGGGGGATTGCAATGTAGTCATGAATCATAGCTTAGATACTACAAGTTTAAAAGGAAATACAAAAAAGATATCAAAATTTGTAAAGCTATCTTTGGAAGAAATGGGACTGATAGACATATGGAGGATTCTTAATCCTCTTTAAAAGGACTTCACACATTATTCGGCATCACACAATGTCCATTCAAGAATAGATTTTTTTTTCATGAATATGGGAGATAGACACAGAGCGACTGAGTGCAAGATTGGACGTGCTGATATATCAGATCATAACGCATTATTTCTAAAAATAAATCTGAATACCAAGAAAAGACAAACAATCTGGAGATTAAATGTAGGAATATTAAATAATAAAGGACTGGTGAAAGATTTGAAGGAAGACATCAAACAATATATGGAAGAAAACAGCAATGGGGAAGTGGACCCGCACATGACATGGGATGCTCTGAAAGTGGTTATTCGAGGAAAGATAATAGCTAGAGCCACGTTATTTAAAAAAATGAGAAGAGAAGCATATACAAACCACTCGGCAGACAAATGAACCACAAATATATAAACAAATAAAGGACACCAAAATGAAGATAACCGAATTGCTATTGGATGAATATGGAAAGAAGAACACATACCTGAAGCAAAATTATTACGAGGCCCCAGAGCGACAAAACTCTCAGCAAAGCGTATCCGAAAACAATAAGCAGTGAATACCATACAAAAAATTAGGGACCCACATACCAATGAGCTAATACATGATCTAGAGGGTATAGAGAAGACATTTCAGGGGTTCTATAAAAACTATATACGCAGCCGCTCGCTGCAAATGAGGAGGAAGTGAGAATCTTTCTAGAACAATTAGATTTACCATCAATTGGCTCCAGACACAATGACAGATTAACAGCAGACATTACAAGAGAAGAGATTATACAAGCGATAAATTCACTTAAAAATGATAAATCTCCAGGGAGTGACGGTTACCCTACGGAATGGTACAAGGTTTTTAAAGAAGAGTTGTTGCCAGCACTCCAGGCCTCTTTTAACTGGACACTTAAAGAAAATAAAATACCATTAACGTGGGCAGAAGCAATTATTTCAGTCATTCTAAAACCAGGCAAAGATAAGGACAGATGTGAAAGTTATAGACCGATCTCAATACTAAATATAGATTATAAAATATATACATCAATCATCTCCAAAAGAATAAATACATTTATAGATAAATTAATAGATGAAGACCAAACAGGGTTCATACCAGGTCGCCAAACACAAGACAGTATTCGAAGAACTTTACAAATAATTGGCCAATCACCAGTGTTGGGAAAGTTCACTTTCTACACAAACTAGTTCAAAGCTCAGTTCACAAATTTTAAAATGAACTAGTTCAGTTCATAATTCAAAATTTTGAACTAAGTTCACAGTTCCAAAAATGAACTAGTTTATAGTTCTTTTTTTTTTTTTCAATATGTTGATGCGAGCTATTATTTTTCAAAATTATTGCCACAGCCCACATAGAACCACAGACGGCTATTATTCTATCAGTTTTAACATTGAAACTGCAGCTCTCCCACAATATTCTGCAGAACCAGGTTGTCCAGCTGCGGCTGGGAGATGAAGACAAGGGAGCCGCTACTGTACACCGTTAATGCAATTTGGGTGGTAGAGGATCTGTTTTGGCTCGCCGTTGCCGTGTCTTTTGATTTTTTATTCACTTGCACATACCTTGAAAGGCTCGCCGGGTGCTTTGGAGTTCAAATTAAAAATAAAATACATAAATAAGTAAATAAGTAAATAATTTTAAAAAAAGAAGAAGAAGAAAGGGAAAAATTAAATAACAAATAAATAGATAGTTCAGACAGTGGCTTCAGGGAAAAACTTTTCATAATGACTCAGTAAGGTATTACTTTTTTTTTTACTTAACAAAATCAGAGATTAAAGCAAAGAGCTCAGTTCCAGGAGAAAAGGAGCAAATTTAGGTAGTGATTTTGCTCATTTTTGTTTGTGAATAAAACATTTTGCATAGGATAACAAAGTTCGTCGTGTGTTCAAGAGCATTATCTTCTGGGTTAACATAGCAAATAACATGTTTAAGGGTAAGAGAATGGACAGAGAGCAGCATAAAAAAAATTAAATTCAACATCACTCCAAACCTTTTGAGATATATCACAATAAAAAAACAGATGTGAAGCCTTTATTTGTTTTTGCCTCCATGCTTAGCACATTGATGACGCATGCGGCGGTGCGACTCTGTGGTGGCTGATGTTGCCAGTGTTGTGTCCGTTCAGGACAAATTAATCTGTGTTCGTTTGGTAATGCCTCACTGCATGTTTGGTATGCAGCTGTTTCTGTCTGAAATAGTTAAGTTTCGTTTTGATTGAAAGTAAAGCGAGTTACACAAACCTCTCGTCCAGCATCCTTTCTAGACATAACAGCCAGATAGGGTGTTTTTCCGCTACATCAAATCCTGTTCACGGTGTGTTTTAGCCAGTTTTCGCCTGGAAGGCTTGATGGAAATCTGGCACTCTCTTGAACAAAGTTAAACTGTGAGAACGCGCCGTTCACAAACGCCAGAAAGAACGCGTTTACTATGACGTTCATCAGGCAGAAATACAGTGCGTTCAGTTCACGTTCGCCCAAAAAATGAACGAGTTCATGAACGATCGTTCATTGAACGCGTTCAGGCACAACACTGCCAATCACAAAAAAGGAAACAAAGTACTGTACTGGTTAGTATTGACGCGGAAAAGGCATTTGACTGTGTTAACTGGAAATTCCTCTATCAAGTGCTAGAACGACTTGGATTCAAAAAGAAATCTGTACAACTGATTAAAACATTGTATCAAAAACCTTCGGCTAGAATAAAAATTAATGGAAATTTGACCGGAAAAATAATGTTACAAAGATCAACCAGACAAGGATGTTGTTTGTCGCCAATTCTCTTCGCGCTCTTTATAGAACCTTTGGTTCAAGCAGTTAGACAAAATATATAACTGCACTCACCCCCTCCTCCTTGCAGCTGTAATAGTAGGGCCACTAGAGGTTGCTTCATAACAAGACATGTAAATATAGGACATGACACATTTGAATCAACACAACATATTTGTCAATCAACAAAAACCTTAATTAATCAGAAATAGATGATAATAACAATATAACATATCTGTTAATTTACCAAGCCTGCCCATGTTTGTCTTTAAAAAAGCAAAAAAAAACCTTGAAGCTGCAAGAAGCAATGAACAGGCCCTGGCACCATGCACGTCGAGCTGTGGCATTGTCGGAGGGCGCACTCAACTGTTTCTTGCATGTCATGTTGTTGTTTATGCTATATTGTTTGAGCATCGTCATCGCGATGTATGTGTGCACAATAGTCACATCGCAGGAACTGCGATGTAGGAATCAAATGAACTCATCTAATTTTAAGGGTACCTGACATGCACTGTGCATGCAGACTCTGCAGATTCTGCATGCGCAGCGATCCACCTATCACATTAGTTCTTATTCAGTCTGCCGAAGCAGACCACACCCCTGAAAATGGATTGAGTCGCTGGTAACGAGATTGAAAAATGAGAACCAGCAAGAGAAAATCGTGGAAAAAGAAAACTTGGTGCCAAAAAGAAAAGCAACATCAGTCTACTGGAATCATGCTAGGTGGCAGCCTGTAACAGCAGATCCCGTGGGTTTTCAATTTTTTATTTTCGTAGTTTTTGTTGTATTTCTGTTTTGATTTTTTTTAAACTTTGGCAACTCTTCTCCAGAGACCGAGAGAAGACGAACACTTTACTTTTTTTCTTACTTTACTTTTACGGCACTTTATGATGTTTTTGCTAACCCTAGCAACGGAGGGTCAGAAGCGCATTATTGAGCGCATTGTTTACACACGCGACCAGCTGATTGCACTGTGTAAACCTGCACTGCTGTGTGAACCACTGCTGCCCGGAGCGAGGCCTGAGGTCCCGAAGGAGCTGCGGAGGAGTCGCCGGGGCTGCAGAATGGAGAGTGAAGAAGAGGAGACATAGACCGGCTGTACCAGTGATCGTCATGGGGAACGTGAAGTCTCTGGGGAACAAGACAGACGAGCTCGTTGCGCTGATAAAGTCTCAGAGGGAATACCGGAGTGCAGTGTGTTGTGTTTCACGGAGACATGGCTTCACTCTATCCCGGACCACAGCGTGGCGATTCCCGGCTTCAGCACTGTTCGGGCGGACAGGGACGTGACAAGCAGCGGAAAGAAGAAAGGAGTAGGGATTGCACTGTATGTGAGTGAGAGGTGGTGTAATACCGGACAAGTTAATGTGAAGGAACGTCTCTGTACCCCGAACATTGAACTGCTGACTGTGGGGATGCGACCCTATTATTTACCCCGGGAATTCATATCCGCCATCATTATCAGTGTGTACGTTCCTTCTTCAGCTGATGCAGCGGTGGCCTGTGACGTCATCCACTCCGCTGTTGCCCATTTATTGTCATCACTGGGGATTTTAATCACGTCTCACTGGACAAAACCCACCCAACATTTCATCAGTATGTTGACTGCCCCACCAGAGACTGTAACACACCGGAACTTTTGTATGCAAATGCTAAAGATGCATACAGTCCCACAGCCCTCCCCTCCCTTGGCAGATCTGACCACAACCTGGTCCTGTTGACCCCTAAGTATATCCCTCTTGTTCGCATATGGAAGTTAAATCAGGTCATTAATCAAGAGCATAGATTTTCAGTTTGAGAGCATGATTTCATTCCTTTTCAGTGACACAGCTCCTTCGCGTGCTCAGATTTGTTCTCCTCATGCTCACATTTTGTCCTCGCACTTAAATTTCTTCTGCTTACTTTCAAAATGTCTGCTTGATTTCAAAAATCACATGCCTGTGTTCACATTTCTCCTTCTTGCACATAAAAATTTCGCTCGCATTCAAATGTGCCCTCTGCGCGCTCAGGTCTAAGTGCACGCGCTCAGGACACACACCCGCTGACAGGTCAAGTTCTGCTCTCAGATCTCTCCTCTGCTCACGGATTTTTCTTGTGTATCAACACTATCAACCAACAGAATGCCGGCTACTGTTGACCAATCAGATTATCCCCGCTTCTTTGCGGGTGCGTTCGCTGTACTTCAAGGAGCGTCGCATACGGACGGGCACTGTTTCTACCGGGTTTATCTACTTCCGTCCTCCAGGCTGTTAAATGTGGTGGTTCCCTTTATTTTTTGATGACTTTTGGAATAAAATATCAGTTAATCAATACACGAGCGCCCGTGCTTTTCATTACAGTAGCTACATCATCATAAAGTAGAACAATAGCGGCTCTACTTTCGCCATATTAGCCAATAGCCAGCTACCCAGGCAGCGGGATATGTTATATAGTATACATACTGGAGGGCTAGTATGAGTTGTGATGATAGTACAGCGGGTAAGAATATCAATTTATGCTGCTTTTTGCATCATGGGACGCTGGTTCGCATCCCGGCCCGGCGTACAGAGTTGGGTGTAAATGTACCGTATATTACCAAATAATAGACTTGTGTCAATTAACCGCAGGGTCCCTTTAAACACTGATGCAGGTGTATATTTTGATAAATAACCGCTGGTTCCAAATAAATGCTGGGTCTAATTCATTTATTCTTTTTTAATCAAGGAAGAAGACGTGACCACTGACACTGCACGTTTTTCTTCTTCGCCTTTTTCACGCGTTGTGCTGCTTTCTGTCAGTCAGTATCACACTGATGATCGCCATGGCTCCGGTGCAGCAACAAAATAAAAAGTATGACTTGAAATTCAAACTTTCTGTCGTAAAATATGCAGAGGAAAACTCGGGAAAACCGTGAGTGACAGACAGCAGAGGTGAGGAGTTTGCAGCGAGTGCTAGTTGGATGAATCGTTTCCTCCGCCGCAACTTGCAGGAGGATGCCAGAGAATTCACCGAGAAGCTGGCGAAGTTTGTGACATTTTCATTCCGGATTTTGAGAGGAAGGAATTAAACGCCTGTCCCAAATAAACGCCTGGTCTGTTAAGTGATTGAAACAAATAAATGCCGGGGTTATTATTTGGTATTTTACGGTATGATAGCTCGCTCGGCCGGGGAGAGAGACATGGATCACAGTGCTCAGCTGCAGACACATCAGAGAGGTGACGAGACGCGACTCATCATGACTGACAGGCATCAAGGCCACTCAGCGTTACCTTACTGACCCGCCCCCAGATATTTCATTCACAAAAACAGGGCCTGTGGCAATTCTGGACAGCTGTTTTTTTTTTCTTCTTTTTTTCTTCTTCTTCCTTCATGGGCCCCCTGACAAACGCTTAACAAGAGATGGTGGGTAAACATACGTGATTAAAAAGGTGTAATGAAAAATACGCTATGATGATAGAGTATTTTTCATTCATTACACGAGCGAGGGCGCCGGGATGCGAACCTGCGTCCCATGATGCAGAAAGCAATATGAACAAAAGTTCTTAACCGCTGTACTACCATCACAATCATGCCGGACACTGAAAAAACTGTTATCCATCATGGATAATCCTCTCCACCCTCTCCAACAGTGCCTTGCATCTGTTGCCACAACGAGAGGTAACACAACTCATTTGTTTGACCATTAACGTCTGTACCACACAGCTCAGTACGACAAAAAGAGGTAAGATCAGTGCAGGTTAATTGTCCACAAGAAATCAGCAGTGCAGCATAACATAAAGTGCTATTCAGGCCATCTGATGAAAATTCCTATATTTTTTAATATTGCAATATATATCGCAGGGTTAAAAAAAAAAACACGTCAGTTTTTCAAATATCGTGCAGCCCTAGTATGATGTGGAGAAAACAACCAGAAAATATCATGCAAATCAGATGATATTTGTCTGACTTCCAGTATCCAGTAGGTGGCGCTATGGATATGACACAGTATTGATGCATAGTAAAATTAAGGGCAACATCTTCTACATGTCCGAGCAATTTGGTGTAGTTGTGAAATTGTATGTTGAAGTTAAATGGACTTCATGCTTCATGGTGAAGCATCCCAATGGATAATCACAACGCCCACTAGGTATAACATAGGCAAAAGCTTTTGATAACTTTCCATGTTCAAGGTCTTAGGATGAGACTGAGTGAATGTGAAGTCTGTGGTGGTAAATCTGTAGGAGGAGTTCGTTAAAGTACGAGGAGTGACAAAGGTCAAAATGGTGGCAGAAATATAAGAAATATAGTATGAATGAACCTATTCGGGGTGACACCCTCTACATGTGTGAGAAATTTGGTGTAGATGGGAAATTGTATGTTGAAGTCATAAGAACTTGATGCTTTGTGGCCAAGCTTCAAAATGGACCGCACCACCACGCCCACCAGGTGAAATGTAGGTGAAAGCTTTTGATAACTTAGATCTTTGATAACAAGATCTGAGGATGATAATGACACAATGTGAAGTCTGTGGTGTAAAATTTGTAGGAGGAGTTTGTTGAAGTAAGAGGCATGGAAATGCTTCAAAAGGGCAGCGAAAATCAAATCAAATCAAATCATTAGAAACCCAAAATCCTACAGCACCGTGAAGTGTTTGTTTGCAGCCTCGGAGTTTAGGTAACTGCCGGCATTCTGTCTGAATTTGGTCCATTTTGCAGACATCTGTGGTGCATTGCGCTGTACTTCAGAATTGCCCCTAATTTCGACTGCAGCGCAACACAGACCTCAGTGAGCTCCTGGCTGCAAAAGGACGGAGGCGCACTTCAAAAGGTCCACCTCATCATCAGCTAGCACACTCTAGCCGTTTTTAGACAGAGCACCAAGCTGCCAATTTGCCCGTCCTTTTGGCGGCTCTGTCCGCGGTTTTAGACAGAGGGTGGAAAATTAGGGGTTTGTTTTGGTCTGCCGATTTTCCGCCTCGGAGGGTACACTTATTTCCGCCTCGCCTGCTATCTTAAAACGAAGTGGCAATGTGCCGGCCTCTGCATGAGGTGGGCAGCAGTCAGTCCATTGTTTCATCCGCGGACATTAAGATAAGCAATTGGACAGCCGCTGAGATCAGGAGATGCTAGCGTCTCCTTGTTCTCTGTAGCTTTTTGTTTGTGTTAGCTTGTTGTTGTGTCGGCAAGCTAAGGATGGTTGCTACTTTCAAATTAAAAGCCCCCCGCTAAGAACCCAGTTCTAAACTCCAATAGGGTGCAGTGTAAAGCTCTTATATTGATGACAAATTCTATGTCACTGTTCACAGCCCAACTTCGAGCTTCACGTCACATCACATGTTTACGCCTACCTCAGAAGCGGCTTTTGGAAAAGGAGGAATATTACGCCTCGGTTTTAGAAAGACAGGCCGGCACATTGCCGCCCTTACCTTGGAGCAAATGTGCCGCCTTTTCTATCTAAAAAGGGCTTCTGTCTTGCTTCCAGCAGCTGTAAAACAATCAATAAAGACAATCAGTGCTGCGCGATGCACTGTGTATGGACACATCTATTAAAGCACCTGAAAAATAGTCACATTGACCAAAAATGGATCTGATCTATTAAGTATTACCCTCTTTCTCAATTGACTTCGAGCTGAACTCTTCACAGCTTCTGCCTGCGATGCAAGATCTGGTTGGTTGTACCTGAAACTCCTGCTTACTGTCTAGTAATATGTCTTACAGGCAGCTGGAAAACAATTAAATGAGAGTGATAGGGAGACTGGTGTAAGATGAGCCCTTTTTCATATTTAGGATCACTACATCAGGCCATCATTGTTTTGTCACTAACTAATATATCTGCGGGGTTAGGGTTAGGGTTAACCCTATCTGCTATATGGGCATCCCTTCAAACGAAGAGAATGAGTGTTAACATAACTGTTTCGATAATATAGCATGTCCAAAAAAAGTAGTCTTGTGGCACAACTTACCCGGTGTATGGAGTCAGTTGAACCAGTGAACCTTTTTGCTTTGTCTTTCAGTTCATTCACAGCCAAGCTTAAATGTCCTGTGTTTGAGATATGATAAGTCCTAGATATGTGTAATGATTTGTTTGTTCAATAGGTTGTTTGTCTTAATGTGAAACTGGTGTATTTCTCTGTAGTCTGGACCTTTCTGAACAATGAGCACTTTGGTTTTGGGTTGGTTGACTGTCAGTGCCAGTATTTTTCCAGTTGTGATAAGTGTTGCTGTAACCCTTCTCTTGTGGGGTCAGCAGGACCAGGTCATCAGCATAAAGGAGACATTTTATTTCAGTGTCTTGTAAATCCAGTCCAGGCGCAGGGGAGGGAATTCTCTAATTGATTTGCCAGTTTATTAATTGTATATTAAATAGCGTGGGCCTCAGGTTACAGCCTTGTCTTACTCCACGCTCCTGGAAGAAAGATTCTGTTCTCTTTGCTCGAATCTTAACTGAGTATTTTCCGTTAGTATACATTGATTTGATCAAATCGTATACTTTTCCTCCAATACCACTTTTGATTAATTTAAAGAAAAGGCCGTTTTGCCAGATTGAATCAAAGGCTTTTTGAAAATCCACAAAGCAAGCATATATTTTTGTGTTATTTTTTTGCACATATTTATCAATTAGAGTGTGCAGTGTAAGAATATGGCCCATGGTTCTAAATTTAGGTAGGAATCCAATTTGGCTTCTGCTTAATATATAATGTTCTGTAATGAAATCTATAATTTGTGAATTTAGTATACTACATAAAACCTTTCCAAGACATGAGTTTATGCAGATCCCATGGTAATTCTGGGGGTCTGTCTTGTCTCCACTTTTAAATATAAGACTTATCAGTCCTTCGTTCGATATCTCAGCTCTGACTACTAAATTAAAACGTTTCAGAATGACTGATTTGAATTTAGTCTGTGTGTTAAAGCTTCACATTTAGGATGCTGTCAGGTCCACAGGCTTTTCTACATTTTAGGGCTTCAAATTTTTGGTCCAATTCTTTTTCAGTAATTTCATAATCTAATGGGTTTTGGTAGTCCTTAATGATTGTTTCTAATTGATTAAATTTTTCTTGTATTTGGTCTCGTTTGGGTCTGTTACTTGTTGTTTGGTATAAGTCTTTGAAGTGCTTTATCCAGATATCACCATCTTGAATGGCAAGATTATTATTGTTGTTGTTATTATTGTTTAAGTTCTTCCAGTAGCCCAAGAAACTGTTTGAGTTTATTGATTATTCAATTAAATTGACCTGGTTTTTATGGTGCTGCTCTCTTTTAGTTCTCAATGTTTGTTTGTGTGTCTCCGTAGTGAATATGTAGGTCCTGATTTTCTAGATCTCTGTGCTTTTAGTTGGATAATTGTCTTAGTTGTTTCCTTATGTTTTTGCATTCTGAGTCATACCATTGTTCTTGCTTTCCCTTTTTTGGGTTTAGTTTTAGGAAGGGTAAGTTAGATTGTTGTGCCACATAATGGAAGATATTGTTGCTGTGCTTTGTGGCTATGTTTGCTCCTTTACTGTGTGGATATATATGGGCCAGGAAAGCATTTAAACGTTCTTGGGTTCCATGGCTGCTCATTGCCTCCTGATATTCAGGTAATCTGTTCTGCTCCCACCTGTAGTGAGTTGTTATGTTATGTAGTTTACTGGGATTGGGGCAAGTTTGGTTAGCTTGTGTTCTTTTTAAGTATATATTGTTCTGGTTATGGTCTGAAAAGGGTGTTTGTTGCTTAACTGTGAATGCTCTGAAAGAGAAAGGGTCTGTTAAATCTGTTATTGCGTAATCTACTCTGCTACTGCCAAGAGAAGAGCTGTAGGTCTAACGGCCAAAAGAGTCCCCTCTTATCCGACCATTGACTATGTACAAGACTGAGGGCCCGGCAGAGCTGCAGTAGTGCTTTCCCATGTTTGTTTGTCATTTTGTCATAATTATTCCTCAGGGGAAGAGTTAGTTAGGTGTTAGTTTTGTTATTCATATATTTGTCTCCTTTTGTGTTGGTAGTGTCTGATTCTTCTGCTGTGTGTGCATTCATATCACCTACAAGTAAGAGATTTCCCTGTGTTTGGAAATGGTTGATGTATCCTTCTAGAGCAGCAAAGGTTTGATCCTTAAAATAGGGAGATTCACCTGGAGGGATGTAGAAAGCACATAGAAAGATATTTTGTGTATTGGAGGTCAGGTCTTTTTAAACTTAAGCCATATATAATTTTCACCTTCTCTAACAAGTTCAATGTAATTTGTATATTCAGCTTTAAACCAAATAAGTATTCCCCATGAGCTCCTTTCTTGTGTTACTCCAGGAAGCTTTTTTGAATAGACTGTCAACTCCCCATAGCCTGGAGGACAGCCGGTGGGCAGGTCTCCTCTGTCCCATGTCTCCATTTAAATGGAGTAATAGTATTCATAAACAAATTGTTTACAGCAGTTCACAATGTGTGTGTGTGTGTGTTTGTGTGTCTGTGTGTGTGTTTGTGTGTAAGTGTGTGTTCACCAGGGCCCCTGGCCGGTGACGTGCATGCAGATGAGGATGAGCATTTGTCTGATTACCATCATGTGACGTGAGCCTGAAGCTCCATTGAGGGCTTCAGTGTAGCTACTCTCATGTAGCTACGGCCTGTGCAGCCGTGATGTTGTTGCTGAGCGAAGGTTTTGCTGCCATGTTTGTGGTGGTCCTGCTGTGTTCATGGTGGCACTCCTGGGAGTTGGTGGGGGGCCAAGGTGAGGTGGGTATGGATGTGGGGGTCCATTGTGGGGTGATCATGGCAGTGGTAGTCGTGGGTTGGGTTGGGGCTGGGGTCTGGGATGAAGAGGGGGAAGATATTCAGGAGTTCCTTGGCGGTGCACTGGGGACTCTACAGTTGTTCCATGTCCTGGGTACTGAGAAGGGCAGTGCTGTGGGTGTTGTTGTGGTGAAGCTCTCCTTTCTCGTCTCTGGTGTGCTGGTCCCTGTGTCCCGGCCGGTGCTGCCGATGTTCGGATTCTCCTCTGTTTTTTTCTGTGGTTCGATATGGGGATACGGAGCAGCATCTTTCAGTGTCCTTGCGAAGGTAGAAATTATTTCTTTTTTGAGCTGTTCGTTGTCGTAGAGGTTGTCCATATTGAGGGTTGGTTGGTGGGCCAGGTATACGTTGGGTCTGAGGGCACAATCTCTTAACATGCTGGTATTGATTCCTAAAATTGTTTTGTAAATTTGTTTGTTTCGTGGGAGCAAAGTGGACATGACTATCTTTGTGTTGGGAAAAGTGTTGCTGGCCTTGTTGATCACTGCTCTTAGTGATGTTGCTACCTGTTCCTGCTGGGTTCTCAGATCATGGGTGCCTGTATGGATAATGTTGTGACTCGGGCTGCCAAGATGTTCTTCAGACAGCAGGTCAAGGGCTCTGTTGGTAGTGGCACATCAGATTTTGGTTACGCTGTGGTTTGGAAACAGTCTTTTTTCGTCCAAGAATTTCCTATTAGAGTCCATAAGGAAGATAATGTCTGATGTATATTGTATAATGGGAGTTAATAAATGCTCTGTTGGGTGCTTCTGTTCGTAGGGAAGATTGAGGTTTGTCTGCAGTTCTGGTGGCTGCTGCAAGTCAGAAGAGGCAGCCGGTGGGCTGGTGTGGATTCGTGGTTCCGGGAGGTTTGGGTTATTAGGAAGTTGCAGCTGCTCATTTAGACTGTTGATTGTCACCTCTCTCTCTCAGCTTTTCAGTCAGTGAAGAGATCTCTTTCTTGTTGTCAGTTCTCTCTCGCTGCATTTCTCTTATTAGGTCTGATAGTGTGGCTAGCTCTTTCCTGCATGGGTCTCTGTCATGCTGAAGTTCTTTTAGCTGGTTCTGGGTGTCTTCATATTGTGTCTTCATTGTTGACAGTTGCTGATGGATGGCTTTGTTCGATTCTCTAAAGGAGTTTGTCTGGAGAGATGTTTCCTGAAGTTGCACTAGTTCACTTTCCATATGTGCAAGCTTATCTCTCATTTCATTCATGGTTGTACGTATGAGAGAGTGTATATTGCTGGTCAGTTCCCTCTCCATGCCGTTCTGTTCCTCCTCTGCAAGGCTGTTGTGTGGTGGTGGTGGTGGTAGGGCAGCTGAAGTTGTCTGTGGGGGGTCCAGAGGGAGAGTGACAGCAGGGCCAGAATTCTCTCTGTGTGCTCCGGCTAGTGTTTTGAGGGTTTAAAAATCCAGTTGAAAGTTCTTTAAGTTTCCTTGTACCATAATTTTCCCAGTTTTGTAGATGTTGATAGTTGTTATCACTGTACCTTGGTCTTCACTTTCTTTCAGCTGTAGTTTCCATCCATTACAAATGCCTTTTCTTTTTGCAGAGGGGTGGTGGAGAATTATGGCACTGTGCCATGCACCTGGGTGTCCAGTTTAAATTATTATGTTGCTGACCTCTCCATTTTTATAAAGGTCAGAAAACAAAGTCTCAGGCTTTCCCTCCAGGAGCTTCTGTTTCAAATCTTTTCTTTGAGACTCATTTTTCACCTCAGAAGGGTAGTGGATTTGGTGGTAGTTAGCCAGAGTTGAGCATTGTGGGAGTGTCTCTGATTGGCTCATGCTGGTGGGGCTGTTGGTATACAGCATTCTAATTGGTCAGATTACTTCTAGTTTCAGTTGGTACTCACAGGGC
This sequence comes from Sparus aurata, assembly GCF_900880675.1. Classification (NCBI taxonomy): domain Eukaryota; kingdom Metazoa; phylum Chordata; class Actinopteri; order Spariformes; family Sparidae; genus Sparus; species Sparus aurata. Next base: position 35,874,292 of record NC_044188.1, on the reverse strand, counting down.
CTTATTTGAATGAAATAGGCCTAATTGACAACAGATTGGAATCCCAGCTGTTAACTGTCAATGCTAATGCTAGCTTAATTTAGCTGACTGTTAAATCTTAGCATAAGCATACAAATTAATCAAAAATATGAGATGAAGATGGGTTTTCAGGACTTTCCAGTTCCTTTTCACATTTTTGTTACAGACACATTTCCTCCATTTCTTAGTAGATGAATGTTCTTCACTACCTTGGATGTAGATTGTTAGCTAGCAGAGCTAGCATTTTCCTGGTTTTGTCCTTTTGTCCTGCTTCTCTGGTCATTAATTGTCCACTGTAATCTTTCCTTGTCTTTGTTTCTGATGATTTTTTCCCCTCTTGAGGTTGTATTTGTCGTTTTAACAACAAACAGGTACAATAATTTAGGAGCTCTTGTAAACCATGACTTCTGTTTTCCGTTTCCAAGCAACTAGATAACCGTGGCGTTTTTATACCGTTGTTTATTTGACATCCCTATGCACAACAGGAATTTATTTATTCATTAAAAAAACACACAAAAAGGGCACTTTTTAATACGAGGCAAAAAGGGCAGGGGCTCAAGCACCCCTTGGGCCTTAAGGCCCCCACACACCGCCCAGACGTCCAACTGCCTTATCCAACCACTCTCCGACCACTCTGTTGCCTCTCGTCTGGCCCGTTCGGCACAAAAGTTGCATTGAACACACCGCTTCGATGTTCTGCCAGCTCCACAGTAGCGTGTACATTCTGTGAATGCGCGAGATGCAATGAGCCGGTGGCTCTAGAGTTAAAGATGCTGGACTAGAGGCCCACCTCCACAGACTTCGCATGCTCAGTCGGATCTGACAACGTCCGCGCGGCTCCGAAAGCTTCCAGCGCACCTGAACACACCAAACATATTTGTTCCCGACCTCGTTCGAGTCTCTCCAAACGCTTCAGACGTCCAACGGTTGGGCCGGTGTGTGGGGGCCTTTATATGTGCACGTGCCTGCTCCCCTAGAATTAGGGGGAGGGGGGTCATGGGGGGACAACTGCCAAGCAAGGCCCACATCAATTTACGACAATTCACAGCAGTTTTCGGTGTTGCCTGCAAATTGCTGTGTGCTGTCGTAAACCTGAACTTCCACAACAATCTACAGTGCCGTTTTTTTACAGAGTTAAAACCCACTTTTCATGCAGTGGCTGTTATTAAATAATGTACGCTGAAGTCAGAAGAACTCTCTGCAATCTACATAAAAACAAAGCAGACTACATGTGAAAAACCCCTCTAACGAATTTGTGTGTGTGTGTATATATATATATGTATATATGTGTATATATATATATATATATATATATATATATATATATATATATATATATATGTGTGTATGTGTGTATATATGTATATATATATATATATATACATATATACATAGGAAGGAACTAAAATACCAAGGAACTAAAATTTGGTGTTAATAGCATTTAGTTTGACCGAGATATATATATATATATATATATATATATATATATATATATATATTTGGTGTTAATAGCATTTAGTTTGACCGAGATATATATATATATATATATATATATATATATATATATATATATATATATATATATATATATATATATATCTCGGTCAAACTAAATGCTATTAACACCAAATTTTAGTTCCTTGGTTGCCATGACACTGGGAAGGGATGAGCCGAATTTGGCAAATTTTGGCTACTAGGAGGCACTGAAAAGATGGGAAGTTTTTATCTCTTGAACTGCTTCACCGATTTTTACGAAATTTGGTCGGTATGATGTAGGGCCAATCCTGAAGCCATATCTTGAAGGTGGTCATGACTAGTCAATGTGGGCGTGTCTTATTAGAAGACAAAAAACAACAAACATTAATTTCAGCCAAACTATCATGCTTAGAGCTTTGAAATTTATATGGTAGATATAGAATAGGTGACAGTTCTTCCATACCAAAAATTGCACATGTACTCCACTAGGTGGCGCTATAATGAATGCTATCGCGTTTTTGCCTGTAACTTCCACATTATAAATAACACATTTGCAAACCTTATATCCATATGTTCCCTGAACACATCTGGGTTTTCTGACATAGGACACGACCACTTCTGCTACAAATTCCCTTCGCAAAATCGTCACATATGCAAAACCTACTTTTTCCAACTCCTATATATATATATATATCTCGGTCAAACTAAATGCTATTAACACCAAATTTTAGATCCTTCGTTGCCATGACACTGGGAAGGGATGAGCCGAATTTGGCGAATTTTGGCCACTAAGGGGCGCTTATATATGGGAACTTTATATCTCTTGAACGGCTACACCGATTTTTACGAAATTTGGTCGTATGATGTTGGGCCAATCCTGAGGCCATATCTTGAAGGTGGTCATGACTGGTCAATGTGGGCGTGGCTTATTGCAACAAATCCAATTCGGCACACATTCAGCCTTTTGCACTTTCAGTGCACTTCCCATTACAGCGAATACCACGGACGTTGGCCTGTGTCCTCACTTTTGCCCCGAGCCCGTCATCCTTTGGGGCCAACTTCCGTGGGCTCTGCAGTGCGTGGGGTCTGAGTCGCACGGGGGGGGCTTGGCATTCACACTATTGTTCTTCTGGGGTTTATCTTTATTATTCCTGATTCCGAAAGTTTTTTGGCTCGCTTCTTCTCCTACAAATCTTAAGCTATTGAAACCATTCAAATGTCAAAATGTTCAGCTTTTTAAGGACATGATGGCGTCTATTTTTCTTGTTTCTATCTTTTATACTTTTGGAAATATTCAGCTTTTTCTGCCAAATTTTTCCCATTCATCCTTATGGGAATTTTTTCAAATTTCATTCTGCTATAACTTCAGCATACGTTCAGCTATAGAACCGTTAACTATTAAAATGTTCAGCTTTCAGCCTTGTGCTTTTTTAACTTTTTAACTTTTCAACTTTTTCAGAAATTTAGCTTTTTCAAAAAATGTTTTTACATTGCAGCAAATGGGAAAAGCTTCAAATCCTCTTCAAAACTCATCGACTTTCAACCTCTTGTTCTCCCTCATGCCTCGAGCGAGAGACACCATTCAAACTTTAAAAGAGTCACCAGATCTAGAACTATTGGACCTGTATCAAGTTTTTAAAAATCTTGTACGGTTCTGAAATGGTCGCAGTTTTAGTTTTAAGGATTTTAAGCCCGTCTTCTGAGTTTATAATGGGTGTGTATTGCGTGAGCTAGAGTGCGTGACATCATCAACTGCCGCACCCCAGAGTGTGGAGCAGCTCCGAAAACGGGAATTTTTGGCTTTCAGCTGATGATCTCATTTCAGCTGTAGGACTTACGGTTTTGGATTTAGAAGCCCGATAGCAACAAGCACTACTGCTTCTTGCCCATAAGCCGCAATAATAATTTTGAGCCTACATTTCTGGAGGATCGCAGACAGTACATGTTTTGCCTCTCGCTCCTGTGCCCTCATTATGCACTCTAAAGAAATAAAAATGACATGAGTGCGTTCAGCAATGTCTCCTGTTACTCAACATGTAAATATTTTGGCGATAACTATAGACCCTTTTTCAGCCAACGTCATAAAATATGTGCGCGCGCATTTCGGCAACGGAAGTGGTGTTGTTTTCCGGCAGCTCTGACTGACAAAGAAGAGGCGGCAACTGGTTAACAAGCATTTACAAAGTTTGCTCGTATCAACATGTCTGGTTGTTGCGTATACGGTTGTACGAATCGCTATTCCACCGGCGGACTGAAGTTTTATAGGATTCCGACAGGATCACGACCATTTCAGAGCAACCGGCGGCGTCTGTGGCTGCAGGCGATTAAACGTGTGGACTGGAATGAGGACATAATCAAAAATGCTCGCGTCTGCAGTGCCCACTTTATATCAGGTAAGGTTATCTATCAAGCTTACTCTTTGGTTATATGGAAAAGTCTTGTTTACATTAGTGATTTTCTGTATGATGCAGAATAATAATCAAATGCAGCTAAAGTTTGATAAGCTAACGTTAGATTTGCCTAGTAGCTTGCTAGGCTAAACAAACCTGTTTTTGTTTTATTTTTGCAGGCGAAGCGTCATTGGACTCTAGTAGTCCTGATTTTGTGCCATCTGTGTTCATGTACACAAAACAAAGCCAGAACCCGGATTCAAAGATGGACAGGTAAGATAAGACTTGCCCTCCTCTCAGTCGTTTTTTGTTTTGTTTTCCTCTCGTGAATAAGCTTTGGTGCCGACAGCTGGTGTTTCTAGGTATGGATTAGTCTAACTGTAAATTTCTGCTGTTTCTGAAGGTACCATAGGAAAAGGAGGAGAGATGACAGACCTGACACTGCAGCAAATCAACCTGTTCCTTCTGAAAGTCCAGAACAAGAATGCAGCATGGATCATTGTCCTGGTATGAATATATTAATGAATATATCATCTTACAATTAAGTGATTGATTGTCAGGCCCCTGGATGGGTCAAATTCAGAGGAAAAATCTCTCCCTGGGATCAATAATGTATCTTATCTTCTGTCATGGAAAAGTTTTGAAAATTCCTTGGTAAAAATGTGTGAGAACCCTTGGATGTGAACTTGTTTGCATTGGTTGCAGCACATGCTAATTTTTAACTTTTCTATATTGAAGCTGAAGAGGATATCCCAGTTCCAAAGAGAGCGTACGATGATCTGAACCTGAGATATAGCCAACTTCAGGAGGACTATGTCAACCTGCGACAGGAGTTTGACACACTAAGAGAAGAAAATGTAAAGCTAAAAGAGGAGCTGCAAAAATCTACATTCTCCTACACCACTGTTAAGTGCAACATTGGACAATTGATTTTTCTCACAGGACTGACCTCTGTGGTCTTTGAGTGGCTGATTACAAAATTAATGGGTAGCGTAGAAAGAATTCACAACAAACTTACAGTAGAGGACCACCTATTGATTATATTGATGAAATTAAGGTTGGGCCTATGTAATAGTGATTTGGCTTATAGATTTCAGGTATCAAAAACCACCATATCAAATATTTTGCGGAGCTGGGTCCCTGCTATGGCCTTGGTCCTCAAGCCACTCATTAAATGGCCGAGTAAGGGTGCAGTACTTAAAAATATGCCAAAAATATTCAAGCGCAACTTTAAAAGATGCCGGTGCATAATAGATTGCACAGAAATTTTCATAGCTAGACCCAGTAATCTGACTTCCAGGGCCCAGACATGGTCAAACTACAAACACAACAACACAATTAAATACTTGATCGGAATCACTCCAGCTGGTGCAATTTCATTTCTGTCTCCTGGGTGGGGTGGACGGGTTTCAGACAAGCAGATCACTAAGGAGTCAGGTTTCCTCAAACTTTTGGAGCCTAGGGATGAGGTTCTAGCAGACAGAGGATTTCTCATCAGAGATGAGCTTGCGGCCTATGGCGCAACCCTTCGTATCCCTCATTTTACAAAAGGAAAGAAGCAGCTTTCTGCACAGGAAGTGGACACATCTAGACAACTTTCTCGTGTGAGGATCCATGTTGAACGAGTTATTGGTCGGTGGAAAAACTTTAAGATTTTGCAAACCGTTATTCCAGTGTCGCAGGTTAACATACTAGATGATGTTGTCATTGTATGTGGTGCCCTGACAAACCTCTGTAAGAGTGTTGTTCTCAAATGAGTAACACATAACCAAGTATGACTTCCAACAGAACTGATTACATGTGCAGATTTTAAAACGTTCTCATGCCACAAAATGTTGGATGCTGTCACGGAAAACTTGTTGACATTTTTGTGTGTGTGTGTGTATTTGATGGGGGGGTTATTTTTAAAAATGTAATGATGTGGGAATGTGTGTTTCTTAACTTTGTGACTTTGTAATTGAAATTTTGCATAACTGTGCATTTTGTGATTTTACAAGAATGTAAAACATGTATTTAGGCCTACTGTATTTAAAATGAAATGCATTTTAATAAACCTCCCCACATTGGCTGCCACTGGTGTGTCTAATGGTCCTTTTCCCCCCAAATTATCTCAACAATTCAGAGTGCAGTATCATTTTTATTTGTAATGTAACAGTTTCATTCCATTCATGTGCCATTAAAGTGCCACTAAACATTAACAACATGAAAAGTATCAGTATGTACAATATATTTGAATCAAACTGGTTCTGTATGTTGTAAACGGTAAATAATAATAATGTTAGGTCGCAAGTTATCTCTGGATAAATAGCATTATAGAATAAAACTTTAAATATCTTGTTGCACTCAAGTGCAACTAGACACAGCAGTCAACAATATAACATGTACAGAAAAGGCTGCTGATTAATTAATTGTTTCAATACCTCTACATTGATGACTTGGTTTTCACAAAATATTTACAAAATAAGATGTTTGATCTATAATAAGCAGTACTGTTGATATAATGACAAAGTGGGTAAATGCGAATAATAAAAAAGAACAGTCTGGTAGGTTCAGAGCATCATTTAACTATAATGCAACTTTAAAAAAACAGGGAAAGACAATTCATAACGAACATCTAAGAACATATCTGATCTCCTATCACATTGCAATACATTATATTGCTCACTCCTACATGAAGGCATTCAAGCCTCAACTCTCAGACATTTCTTACATGACCATGTTGCTGGCTTCCTTTTTATTTGTGCACAACTGTAGTGAATGTGGTTGTTGCATTTGACACAGATTATCATCCTGCCAAAATCTGGTTTTTCACAGTATTCGCAGGCTCTCTGTGACACCAAGACAGGGTCATGTCTTCTTGTGAGTAACTCAGGCAACACACTTGAGATAAAGAACTTATGTGCTTTTGGCAAAGCCTCCTGCAGAAACTCTTCATTTCTTAGGATACGTTGCACAATGAACTTCTCCTTCGTCCACAACACAAAGTCACAGTAGCTAACACCACACACAAACATGTGAAGTTGAGTTTGATAGTAGTATGTGTGTGAATGTTTCAACGAGAATGACTTGTCCAGACAAAACTGCTCATCTTCTGTACATCCTTGAAGGCTATTCCTGTATTTGTAGGGACACTTTATCTCTACCACCCCTTTGCCACAGCAGGTACATCTTGCTATCCCATCTGGCGATGATCCAAGGTGTGGCTCAGAGGGTTGCACTACTAAGCCACATGAGCTGATGCTGAACTCTGGATGGCTTTGGGACATAAATGCAGTGTAGGCTTGTCTTGCTGTTTCCTCCATGTTTTTACCCCAGAGCACAGATGGGACATTTAACTCTGTTTTGTTGTACTGCATTATGTCATTTAGGTATGTTTTGCTGATCTTGTCAGTTGTGGTTGCATGGTGAAATTTGGTGCTTGTGATCCGACCAGCCCTATAAGTGTGCCACTCATTTGACCTTGACTGTTGCCGTGTCACAAATTCCAGTTTCTCACATTGATGAGGATGTAGTGTAGTTTTTAGTTTGTGAAATGTATCCTCACATTTCACCTCCATTTCCTGTGGTGAGAGATCCCTGAGCGTTGTATCAAATAAAGCAGTCAAGGGCTCAGGTAAGTCTGGATGCTCCTCTGAATCAGTGTCAGATGATGCAGTGTCTGTGTCACTATTGTCCAGGCTTGTCAGCACTGCAGCACCTGGGTACACATCCCGCAGTTCCTGGATGTCTTCATCTGTCAACACTGATAACAGAGCAACAAAAAGACACATTAGTGTGCTGCATAATGTTCACATTTGAGGAATTATGACTGAATTATTCTAAAACCAGACCAGTTAAGCTGAAGGTAAAAAACAATCTAATTTCTAGAATCAGTTATCTGAAGACAAAAGGACAGACATATTTTGAATATGATACTGAAACTATTCAAATGATACTGAAACTATTCAAACTGGGCGTGTATGTTTACAAAAGGTCATGATGCCACGTTGGTCTGTTGGCCTTTTCATCTCTGCATCACTAAGTAACACCTTTCTCAGGCTACATTCTGATGTCAAAACACCGAGGAGAAATCCTGAGAATGAATTCAATGCACTATGGCAAAAGGAAACTTATCTAGGCTCTGTCAACTATTACATGCCTCTGGGTCTGATACTATTCTTCCTAGCAGATGTTGAAGCTGCTGGAAGTTGCCTGCCTAGCCTCTTTGGTTTGTGGAAGCTGATCTCCCTCAGTGGAGCTGGTCTGACTTCTTTCCTGCTGATGTCTTTCCACATGCACTCTTCAGACGTAACTGCTGCTTTCTCTGTCCTTCCCATCCTAACATAGAGCTCAACTTTGAATAATATTGCAGCTGCATGGCTGCAGCATGACCCAAGCCTGAAATTTCACAAAAACATAATAAACATACTGGCTGATCCATAATGTTATGACGCGGGCTTGAAAGTAACATTTGTTCACAGACAAATCTCGGCTCTGGCTATGAAGTAGGTAAACATCTAATTTACTAGACATGTGAGTAAGTATCCTAAGCTTAATCAGGTTTGGAATGTAACTGAACGATATTGGCTGCTGACATTTTGAACCCTGTTGTCACTGTTCATGTTTCAAACCCTGGTTATGACAAAGTTACAGGGCAAGGCATACGATGTTTTATATGGAAAGGAGACACCAAATAACAGGCTACTTACCCCGCCATACAGGTGCAGTTCGCTGTGAGGACGTAGTTTTCTCGTTTGTTGATGATGACCCAAGCCTCATACATCGTTGTCTTGTGTCCTTGTCTTTGACTAGGGAGAATTTCTGACCTCAAAACACAAAACTCCGAGTCTATGTCATGGTATTTGACGTTCTGTACATGACCACAGACAACGTATTCATACGCATCCAGCGATTTATAGGCTCGCAATTTCTCTCTGGTGTACACGCTCGGTTTCTCTATTAAATAGGTATAAATATCTGGCCACTGTATATTCGGCCATTTGCTAACGTCGTCAACCCACTCATTAATAGAGCAGGGATCTGGAAGTCGGACACCATTTGTCAAAGTCAACTTGTTAAGGTAACATTCACGATCTTTAGTTGTTAATCCATTAGCATAGTTTGACAAGCTGTTTATCTCCGCCATACTTCCGTTGCCAAAGTGCGCGCGCATACGTTCTACGTCATCATTGTGTACAAACAGAAAAAGGGTCTATTAAAGTTTTCTCAAGAATCGCAGGAGTTTGGGAGGCATTTTCCCATTCATTCCTTATGGGGAAATTTTCGTCTTTGTCTCTGCTCCTGCTGCAGCATGTCTGCAGCCATTTTAAGCTCTTTCTGCCTTTAACTTTTCACCTTTTAGCCTTTTTTCACCTTTTTAAGCTCTTTCTGCCCTCTTACTCTACAACTTTTTGGGCTTTTCAGTCTTTTTTCACCTTTTTAAGCTCTTCCCGCCCTCTGACTCTACAGCTTTTTAGCCTTTTCAGACATTCGTTTTTCTGCATTTTCAGCTCCTTCAAACATTCAACTTCATGTTCAGCAATTAAAATGTTCAACTTTCTCACCTCTTTAAGCCCCCTTAAATTTTTCTGCCCTGTCAGCTTTTTAAAATATTCATCTTTCTGCCTTTTCAACTCCTTCAAACATTCTGCTTCATGTTCAGCTATGAAAATGTTAAACTTTATGAACTCTTTTAGCCCTCCTAAGCTTTTCTGCCTTTTCAGCTTTTTAAAACATTCATCTTTCTTTTGAGCTACAGACACCATTCCAACTTTATAATATATAAATATTTTGGTGATAACCATTAGTTTTTTCAAAAATCGCAAGGGTTTGGGAGGCATGGGGACATTTTAATCTTTGGCTTTGCTCCTGCTCCACCATGTGTGCAGCCATTTTAAGCTTTTTTTTCCTTTAACTTTTCTCCTTTTCAACCTTTTTTCACCTCTTCATCCCTCTTTCTCTACAGCTTTTTAGCCTTTTCAGCCTTTATTCACCTTTTTAAGCTCTTTCAGCCCTCTTACTCTACAGCTTTTTAGCCTCTTTAGGCATTCATCTCTGCCTTTTCAACTCCTTTAAACATTCAACTTCATGTTCAGCTAGAGAAACTGTTCAGCTATCAAAATGTTCAACTTTGTTAGCCCATTAAGCCTATTGCTTTTAAGCCTTTCTGCCTTACCAGGTATTGGAAAATTCAGCTTTTTCTGCAAATTTCCGACCATTCAACCTATACTTTTACGCATTTTCGGCAGTATGTTCAGCAGATTTCGCTTCAGCCTTCAGCATTCACACTGTATTTTCGCAGGAAATGCAATTTTTCTAGTTATTATTATATCTTCCGGGTCAGAAATTTCAAACCTTAACTCCTTCCACATTTTTCAACGGATTCACTCCATTTAAACACAGAATATTCATCTCAATTGGGAATCCCTCGCTTCCATTTTTCTAATTGATATTCATAATTTCAGAAATATTAGACGTTTTTCGCCCATTTTTTCCCATTCAACAGATGACGGAATCTTCAAAAATCTTCAATTTTCACACTTTTTCATGCATTTTCAAAGCTCATCTAATCATTCACACGTCCACATTAAAACTCCATTCAAACTGTTAAACGTTCACAAAGATTAGGACTTTTCTCGCCTGAATTCAACTTTGTCACAGCATTCATACTTTTTCGAAATGAGAGGAAAAATATCTAGAGGCAGACAAACACATCCACTTTTCTAAACTGCTCAACGAGACACATTTCCGACCACAGACACACAAAAACTTCACAGAATGCTCAAAAGACTCTCATAGTTTTGACCATATCATTATTTTAGTGATAGCAGTAACTGTTTTGCAGAGAGAAGTATAATAATGTGAGGTGAGCCTCAGCTGAAATCACTGTTAAATCAGCTCTCACATCCCATTACCAGGTCCAGCCTGGTTACCATCACCGTGGCAACCGAGATCAACCGAGTATGTGATTCATTCTCACTGTAACATCTCTTCATACTCCATCGGCTGCTTTTCAACACAAATTTAAGCTAGCATTGCAGTTTGTCTCAAACCTTATATTCTATTCTTAATGCTTCATTCTCACCAAACTATAAGGAAGCTTCATTCTCTTCAGATGAGACTTTAAATGAATTAAAGCAACCAATTCAGTTTGGCCTTAGTTTTTCAACCAATTCTACATTATTTTCAACCCAGGAACTCTGTTTAAATTTATTTACATATTCCCAATCATTGACACATCGAAATGTATTGAGTTCCTCAGTCTGATTCAGAGTCTTTGACTCATTCGTACTGTAACATCTCTTCAAACTCTATATATTTTAATGCTTCATTCTCACCCAACTATTACAAAGTTCATTCTCTTCAGACAAGACTTCAGATGAATTAAAGCTACCAATTCAGTTTGGCTTTAGTTTTTTAATAAATTCTACATTATTTCACAGTTTTCAGATATTGTTGACATTATTCAAAGTTTTCACAGCCAGCAATCCGCATTTGGCTTCAGCTGGTCAACAGGGAGCATTCACAACCGCAAGTTCTTCAAAACTTGCCTTTTCTAGTTTCCAACTGTCGTTTTTGTTTCTTATTTTGTACTCTTTTGTAGCCCTTGTGTTATCACAGGTTTTTTTTTTACAGTAACAAATGTCTAAATGGACTCAACTGATTAGTAGGGCTGTCAGGCGATTAAAAAAATTTATCTGATTAATTACAGGATTTGTAATTAATTAATCTAATTAATCGCATTTTAATCTCATATCTGCTAAATAAAGAATTCGAATTCTAGGACATTACAAAATTGTATTGCATGACTAATCAATTGAATACACTAAGAAGAGAAGATGGACACAACGTACACGGGCTCGTGTCGGGTCGGGCTTGATATTTTGGGCCCGATCTAAGCTCTAAGACATATGTCTATGGCTACCGTAACGTGCCACTGCCAAGTATCCTACGGATCATTCAATGGGCCAAATTTAAAATGCTCGCGCATTGAATTGCCTCTCAGAATCTCAGAATTAATTGCGTTATTTTTATAATGCGTTAATTTGCTGTGTAATTAATTAATCTCATTAACGCGTTAAACTGACAGCCCTACTGATTAGGTTTTAGTGGTCAAAGGTCACTGTGACTTCACAAAACACATTTTTGGCAAGAACTCAATAATTTGTACAGTTATCATAGCAACCTTTCTCCAACATGTGTGATCAGATAAAATGATGAATATTTAATATCAAAAAGTTCAAAGGCCAACTTTAATACACAAGACACACTCTGTAGTCATGTATTTGTCAAATTCTTCTTCCTCCTTTTCTCTTATAATATGGTTACTCTTTCTTCGTAACACTGCAGCTCCTCTTGTCTGGCATTTTCAAAATGACAGATGGTACAATAAATTAAGCTAGCCATTACAATGGGGGAATTATTTGCCGAATTGTCATCTTTGACAAGCTGAAAGTGGTTGCACTGCTAGAAAATGTACTATAGAATTAGTACAATAGAGAGAACTCTGCCTCATACATCTTGTTAGATAGCTCCACCTTTCATTGATCTCCTTCTTTATCCTTTGAGAAGGAAAGACACTTAACAGATCACACAGTTTTGTATGTTTAATGTTTCACAATGGTATGACTTCTTTTCTGGTATTATCATAATTGTTGTTGTTACTGTGTTAAGTATTTCAACTGGCTCTAAATTGATGAGATGAAAAGCCAACACAGTCTACCCCTGGCTACTTCTCAATTTGGCTAGAGCAATGGCCACCGTAAATAGAACTTTACCTGGATATTGTTCTCACAATTTGAGTTGTTTAATTGGTAGTTAATTAGATTATCTTTTGCTTTTAAGTAATATTAAGCTTATAAACTCACTACGTCAGAAAATATCAGTCACCTTGTAAGACTTGTGGTTTTTGACCCCAGATGGTCAAAAAACAAAACGATCATTTGCTGGATGACAAGTTAAAGAAGAACACATGAATTGGAAAACATTTTATGTGTATGTTTTTTGGATGAACCATTCATTCTGTTCTGCCCCTGCAGGTGGTGGTATCTGATGGCGGCCCTAGTCCCAGGCAGAGTACAGTATGGGTGATGGTTCAGGTCCTAGATGAAAATGACAACAAGCCGACATTTCCTGAGAAGGTCTACCAGGTCAAACTTCCAGAGAGAGAGCGGAGAAAGAAGGGGGAGCCAATCTATCGAGTGTTCGCTTATGACCGGGATGATGGGCCAAACAGCGACCTCTCCTACAGCATCGTGGATGGCAATGAGGATGGGAAGTTCTTCATTGACCCAAAGACTGCAGTTGTATCTTCACGCAAGGCTTTCAGTGCTGGAAGCTACGACATTCTTACTGTATGCAAGCCTTCATCAATTTTTTAACATGTCTGCCAATAATTCTTAAGACATTTGTAATTCTTTAAACCCCAAAGTCTTATTCTGTGTTCCAGACAATTCAGAACAAAATTAACGGCCTCCTACTAGAACAAGTTCAACTGACCACTCGAAATCAGAATTTCTTCTAGAATTACTTCTTAACTCAGGGCAAATCCATCTACCCTGTGTGGAGACAGTAAGATTGGAGGTTGTAAGTTTGGAATTTGAAATAGGAAAATCAGACCTTCAACTTTGAATGGAACACACTATGAGTCAGTGGATCGATATTGGGCTTAAGTCTTAATTTTAAATGACTCAATTCATGGGATAAACCAGCCCAACCATGCCCAACATCACACTTCTACCACTATTAGGACATGATATTTTCTGTGAATCTGGTAGCAGTATGAAAATCTTGGTAGTTCTGTCTAAGCTATTTCAGTTATAGAATTAAGAATTATTTGAATTAGCATTTTAACATTTAGCTTTTTTTCAATATTTTAATATGTGACAGGTATTTTTTATTTGAACATGCTGCAGCCAACATTGGATTATGCACTGGCAAAGCCATCTGCCGGGCTAGGGCCCCAGACAACAGGAGTACTGGAAAACTGCAGGTTTACTGATTGAAGGTTTAGATTTCATTTATTTGAAAATTATTTTGGTAATATAATCATCTGAATCACAGCATCAAGACTAGGAGAGTTAACTTAGTAGAGTATTGGGTTGCAAACTGAAGCATTTGTTGGTCAATACTTGCTAGTAGTCAATGCAGTATCGAACAGGGCAGTCAATTAAATATCTTTTTCAAAACGTTTTAGTCACCACAACCACAAGTGGTCCTTTCATGCCTGGCTAAGTGAATCATTTCTGTAAAGTGCAAACAGACAACTTTTAATATTTCTCTCCCTGCTAGTATTTCCCTGTGGTATTACTGTTTGTGCCACTGTGGCAAATATAGCATTAGCAATATGGCTATGCTAGCAGCCTGGCTACTGTCCAAAGCAAAGAACAAGTGTAAGAATCCCAATTTGACGCAGAAACCCTCATCACAGAGTTTGAAAGGCACAGTAAAACATCTGGTTGTATTAATGAGTAGTGAGGTTTTGTAACTTTCTGATCTAGAAGAAAGAATGCTGGCTTTGGACCATCTCAAATCCTGGTGGTAGGTGGAAACACATACCTGTATCAACGGGGAAACAGACATTGACACATTGGAGCGCTATCAATCAAGTGAATGCCTGTAGTTTCACTAATGTTTTACCTTAGTCACTCTTCACCCTCTTTGCCTCCTCAATCAACATGGGTTCTTTTTCTTTTGCAGTGTTGTTTACACAGTTATCTTGTTGTTTACGTTACCTGAGGATAGTGACCCAGGATAACACTGTACCTTAGTGTTTTGGTTTCACAATCTCAGACATGCTTTCTTTGTGCCATAGATTGCCCTTTGAAAGCAAAATTAAGAGGGAACCAATGAATGCAAATCTGGTGTCATTTTGCTGCAGCCATTACACAGTGCAATCAACATTTACTTTTGAATAATAAGTAGGAGCAAAAAGTTGTTAATTGCCAGTTTAAGGTGATTTATTAAGTGACCCCAAGGCACTGTATCAAAAAGAATGTCACAATCCAATTTAAAGACATTATTATCTATCTGCATATATTATAAGCTTGCAATTGAAACTGTAATCATTTAGGCCAACTCTAAATTCACCCCTTTAGCCAAAAAATTCCGTTCATATTGGACAATTTCACACACCATGGTTTACATCCCATGCTAACATTCAGTGTCGCATGAAGTAGTGTATGCATTATGTAGCCAAGATTGTGTTATTGCGTGGAGATGGATGTGAGAAATGTGTTATTACGGATGGGTATCATTAAAATTTTAACGGTACTGCTACTCTTATACTCGAACTGGTACTCTTATCGGTTCTTTTTGTTACCTATTTAATAGAAAAAACTTGTATATATTTATACATTGCCACTTGGAGCAGGGTGTCCGTGTCTCTGTCTGTGCCGACAAGTGTGTGAGGTGAGGACAGACAGTGAGAATCCGCCCCGCCTCCTGCTTCGACACAGATCTCTTTCATTACTCCCAATCCTGAACATAGACCAATGCCTTATTTTTTTTTAGCAGAAGCGATATATCAGAGCGTATTGATACCACAGTCTTTCTAAAGTTAGCCACAGTGCTTCTTTAATTCCGAGTTTCAGTACCCATCCCTATGTGTATTGACTAAAGATTGCGGCCCATCACACACGCAATTATTCACAATTTTATTCACCATAACAAATCTTTCCAGAGTTTTGTCCATACTGTGGCTACCATACCAGATAATCTAGTGAATTAAAATGGTAAAAAAAAAGAAAAAAAGCTTGGCGTTGGACATAATCCAAGGTTTTACATAACCCTCTATATCGACATAGTGTTTTGGGTTTGTTGTTACCAGATGTCACTTCACATTGCATAGAAATAAGTTTGTCAATCCTTTTTTCTTTGTTGATTTCATTATCTTTTCCCTATTTTACAATCTAACTTGTGTGCTTCGCTCTTTAGATCAAAGCGATGGACAATGGACGTCCTCAAAAGTCCTCCACAGCTCGTCTACACATAGAGTGGATCCGTCGACCCCCTCCCTCGACTCTCCCTCTGCTCTTCGATGAGCCACTCTATAATTTCACCATCATGGAGAATGACAAGGTGGCTGAAATTGTGGGTGTGGTGTCACTGCAGCAGAGCTCCACCTCTTTGTGGTTTGACATCACAGGTAAAAAACGCCTATAGGTGAGGGTGATCCTGTGCTAGCCAGAGGAGGGCTTTGTGTAGTGTGAGGTGGGGTGTGCCCAGACTCATTGCATGGTGTGTGTATGGCTGACAGTGTTGGTGTAAAATGGTGTAATATGAGATGCAGCGTAGGGACTTTGGCCTTGCTGCATGATCCGCTATGCTCTGCCCATCTCAGTTACAATGGCGACAGCTTCTCCAGGTCTAGAGTAATGATAATAGTTAAAAGTTATTGGCAGTTGTAAGAGGATTGATGTAGATTTAAGTGAAACTCTTGCCGAAAAGCAACCAAGGCTTTATTTGTGATTGAATATGAGTCAAACTGTCGTGTAAATGCATAATTACGACGAAAGAGGCACTTTTAAGATTAACCGTGACTTCGTTTTCGGGCAAGCTAATTTTGCATGGGTGCATGGGACACTGGCACGTTAGCATCAAAATTGCTATTTTAAAAACACTAAAAGGGCTCAACACAACATGAAACTTTGCTCGTAGTATTACCAGGGTCTCTACACATGAACATGAGCAGTGAGAACATTGTTTGTGTATGCAGAGTTTACTAAAAAGAGGTTTTTGAACTACTCACCGTTAGAGCTGGATCTCCGAGAGTAATGGTGGACCTCCCACCTGACCTCCTACCTCCCCGCACTCGGGGATAACCCTCCTACAGTGAGTAGTTCAAAAACACTCTTTTTAGTAAACTCTGCGTACACAAACAATGTTCTCTGGTGATACTACAAGCAAAGTTTCATGTTGTGTTGAGCCTTCTTAGTGTTTTAAAAATAGCGATTTTGATGCTAGCATCAGAATGCCCCTGCACTCTGTTGAAAATTAGCTTGCCCGAAAACAAACTACAGCAAATCTTAAAAGTGCCTCTTTCGTCGATATTATGCATTCATACGAAGGTTAGACTCATATTCAATCACAAATAAAGCCTTGGTTGCTTTTTGGCAAGAGTTTCACTTTAAGTCAAGGTAAAACTTAAACAAACTTCATCTTCAAGTTTGATATGTTGAGGGACTTTCCTATCCTTTCCTGCCATATTAAAATGTTCCTAGTTTGTAACAGGCGGATTGTCTTTCCAGCATTGCTGCTTGCAGCTTTCTCGAGAGCTACTACACACTCGACACTGACTACTTAGGTTTATTAAGTTACCATTAAAGCTCAAATGAGCTGACACCTCGTTGTTTCTAACAAGTGCTATTTTAAGGTTTAACCCCATTCACTCTATCCGTATTGCTCTGGGCAAAACATACACTAGGGCTGCAGCCAACAAGTTATGCTAGCCTCCTTCTTAGTTGAAGCAGTTTATCCAGCTAGCCAAACACCTAAATATGCTCAGAAAGACTCTTACTCCAGAATTCCACCCTAACCCTCACCTTTTTGAAAGAAAAATAATTAAAATGATTAGGCGACTGCAACAACTCTATCAAAGGACACAAAGTGTAGGAAAAGTTACTTTTTAACATGGAGGCAACATTTAGATACATTTGGAGTCTAAATATACATTTGTATATGTATTTATGTGTTTATGTGTGCATGTTTAAATGTATATGTATGAAGTGAAAAGTGTATGAATAATAAAACAATAACCAATTCATAGATTAAATGGTTCAAATGCAGACAGAGACTTCACCAACGCGCTGCAATGATGTTGAAACAGTTTATGGCCTTCCATTGGTTGATTCTACTGCCAATTAGACTTGTCTGACAAGTGTGGAGTTGTCTGGATGAACTTGATCGACTCCTGATTGGCTGCAGAATGCTGTAGCTATGCATCCTATGGCACTATCTTAGAGGGTTAAAGATCTGCCAGTAAACTAATTCAGCACTATTATTTATGCAGGTACATGCAGCCAGTGATAGGTCAACATTTACTAAATGTACCATCCTTTAAATTATATTGTCAACACTTCCCATCCACTGCATTTCCTTTTGTTCCCAGCAATACACACGTACATATTAAGTCTACTGGATGAACGAGTGAAATGCTTACATACAAACAGATACATTCTTCTAATTCTTTTCATAAATCTTTGCTTGATGGAGGCACTGTACACTCTCTCTCTAGCATTTTAAAGCCAGTTTTACATTCCCTTATAAGTAGGAAATACCCAGCATGGAGCACTCAAATCCCTTTGATATGTCAAATATCACTATTAGCCACTTGGAAGGCTTAACAGGATTATGTCATGCCTGGTGCACCAAATTCAATTTTTGTGCATCATGTGTGGTGACAATTCTAATGTGACTCAATGAATTCTAATTATCAGTACTTTTGATTTAAGTTGGATGAACATTTAATAAAACACTTTATATCTAGATTGAATGATCCCCAGCTGCAATGCATGCACTAGATGGACAACAGCAACTAGAATGGATGACGGTTCCATGAATGCACCATCCATCTTTCCTTTTGTTGTATCTAGCCAGTGATACTCAATTTGTACCAAGCTGGAGGTACCTTCTGGCTCGTCCTTCTGGCTCTCCATACGTTTCCCACTTCTTCTCTCTTTTCTTGCATTTTTTTCTTTCTCTGTCTGTAGACATTCTTTCTCACTTCGGTTAGAATTTGCAAGTGTGTTTAAATCCATTCTCTGGAAGCTCAGCTCTTACAGTCATAATAAGTATAAAACAAATGAAACAATCCCTTGTGATTGTTTAAATGTGTTCATATAGCAAATATTAC
The DNA here is from genome assembly GCF_900880675.1 of Sparus aurata. Classification (NCBI taxonomy): domain Eukaryota; kingdom Metazoa; phylum Chordata; class Actinopteri; order Spariformes; family Sparidae; genus Sparus; species Sparus aurata. The sequence goes on along the minus strand of NC_044188.1, from coordinate 35,855,578 downwards.
AAGTATGAACATAATGTAAGTCTAACAGATACATATTTATCAGAAGTACAATTTTTATACTATGAAGAAGTTCATATGCATACTAGCAAACAGTATAAAAACTTGCTAGATATCGTAAACCAAAATGACTTAAAATTAATATTTTAGTAGACTACACCCCATGGCTCAGGATTAGTCAAATATTTTGTCATCAGTTCTGAAGCAGCCACTTACTTGTCTCATAAGTCTGTATGCTCTTCTCCTCTGTTCATCACATTATGCTCCTGTCCTCCTTGTCTACTTCCTTCGGTCCCTTATGTCTGTTCTGTCTCTGCCTCTCTCTCCTTTCTCTCCTCAATGCTTCATGCCTGGAAGGTCCCAGGTATTTCCGTGAGATGTTCTATATTCTGCAGAGCACTTGTGGCAGGAACTGTTCCTCAGAAGGTATATAGTTTCCAACTTCCACTACTCCTCTTTGCTGTCTACTTAATTTCCTTTCTTTCTCGTTGTCCCGATTGTTGACGCTCATCATTCACCCCTGTGCTTCTCATCTGTGCTGTTGGCATTACGGTGAATTGTTGGTTGGAGTTGGGTCAAGTGGTATAAACTGTATAGCAGCTCAGTCTGAGTGTGCATTTGTCAATTTGTATGTGTGAGTGTGTCTTTCACATTAGTACTACCAGGGCTGCCAAGTTTCAGAAAATGACAAGAGTGAGACTTTAGTCAGAAGATGTGTTCCGCAGGAAAAAAATGTGGCCTTTTTTAACATCGATTTGGCCTGTTTTAAAGTCGATTTATTCCTTAAGACTAATGTCCTCACCTCCATGCCAGCGGCTCTCCCTACACTGTGGCCTCCTAATGCTAGTCTTAATTAACCAGAAATTAGAAATAAAAATTGTAACAAGAATTTTGACAAAATACATTTATTATGGTTCTTGCAGGTTTCAGTGAGTCAAATTTAAGACCTTTTTAAGACATTTTAAGACCATAAAAATTTAAGACCTTCGCGACGCATTACCAAATTTTTTTTTAAATCAAATAAATTCTGAAAGAATCATTTTATTACAATGAGTTCAGTCATTAACAGATAAACTGGCAAAAACAAACTTGCCTTCAAATAGAATATATTTAATTTCATATTAATTAAAAAGCGCACTGCAATTTACAAATGCAAGAAAAAGAAGCACACACTCACCCGCGCTCTCTCTCTCACACACACCCGCGCTCTCTCTCTCACACACACACCCGCGCTCTCTCTCTCACACACACACGCCCGCGCTCTCTCTCTCTCTCACACACACACACCCGCGCTCTCTCTCTCACACACACACACGCCCGCGCTCTCTCACACACACACACTCACCCGCGCTCCCTCTTTCACACACAGGAGAACGTCGAGTGGGTTTTAAATGTCGGCGCTGTTGTGTGTGAAAGATAGTTAGAGACGCCAAGACCCGCCTTACGTTGCTTCTGATTGGTTTATATTGCATGGTGTCTTCCGTGGTTGGTTAGATTTAGGCACAAAGGACTGATGGATTGGTCTGGGATTGGTTATCTTGGTCAGTCAATCAGAGTTACTCGAACTACGGCAAGCCGAGGACCAAAGTTTATTATCATGAAAAAAATAAATATAGAGTATTGAATGGGGAAATACAAGCGTGAGAAATGTCAAGTGTGGCGTGTGGTGTGAGAATGGGTCAAATTGCGTGACTGTCACACTCAAAGCGTGACGCTTGGCAGCTCTGACTACATTTCAGCATAGGTTAATTGAGGGAATGTCCATTTTATTTTCCTGTGACAGGACATTAGCCAGATGTAGGCAGGGTTGTGGAACAACCTTAAGTCCAAACTGGGTTTGCTTTGCTCTTGTCCCAGCTCCCTTCCTCCTTCCCTACCTAGTTGCGGTAATATTTGGTCTCCCAAGATGGTCATTATGTAAGGGATAATGCCCGACGAGGTGTCCATAAACAGAAGTTAATGGACGACGCGGAGGCCTAAGAACCGTCCGACGCGCAGCGGAGGACGGTTGCCTCCGCGAAGTCCATTAACTTCTGTTTATGGACACCTCGAAGGGCATTATCCCGCTTATACCATGGTCACTTGCCAAAGAAAAGATTCGGACCATTAATTTACATTTTCATGCGTTTTACAATCAAAATATAAAGTTTTTCACAAGCCATAACTTAGTTTCCCTGGTAACGCCTGAGGGTTTGACTAATACCTGGAACAATCATTACTCTCCCGTAAGATTCTTATGCAATGGAAGCGTTGTTCACTCCTCCAGTAAATAGGACGGACCATAGATACGACTTGGCAACTGGAGATATTCTAGTCCGCTCAGCGATGAGCCAGAAAGCTAACGCTATGCTAGCAAGATTCAAAGTCAATAACATTGCATACGGTTGACAAACAGTAAATATAATTTGACAGTATGCTAGCTAACACGATTAGCTAACTAACCAGTCATGTCATTGTCCCCAAATCAACAGCAAGATTTTCACAAACAAATGACCGGCCGTGTGTAACGTTACTGTGGCCGCAGCCTGAAGTAGAGAGTTGAACAGCGTATTCGCGTAGCAGTAAGTTTAGAGGGGAAGTGAACTTTCTGCAGCTTGTATGTTACAGTCGCCACCCTGTGGTGCTCAGAGGATAAGACACTGAAGGACTGACGGACTGCACTCAGTGCTGGAAATAACATATTAAGATTTGATACGCCAGCTAGCGCATTAATTTACAGCGGTGAACAGTCAATTTGACTGGAACTACTTAGTAGGTGTCCATATATCAGGGGTTAATGGACACCCTGCAGCCAATCAGAATCGAGTATTCACCCAGACCATGGTATAAGTGACACTTAATCCAATCCCTGCACTTCCTTTGCCAATGCTGATGATTGTATTTCAGTATATGGTATACAGTTGAAGTTATATTTGCTTTATTAATTAAAAAGGCAAAAATAGAACAAAGTTAATGCAAATATGTAGTACTGTGGCTGCTTGCATGGCAAGTGCTCATGCTTCGTCTGATCTTGTGCAGTGTGTGGAGTAAATATGTCTGTGTGTGTGTGTGTGTGTAAGTGTGTCTCCAGTCATGTGCTGTAGTTGCTCAGTTCCGTAACTGATGATACACAAATGTATGCACATGACAGGACATTTCTGAACATGGTTGAATGTTTGAAACTGTGTGTGTGTGTGTGTGTGTGTGTGTTTGTAGGGTATTGTGTATTCATCATAATGGAGATTGTTATATTGACACTGGGTGCACCCCCTTCTTCTGTCTGACCTTCCTCCTCTCCTGGAGCAGGTGGGAACCCCGACAGTGTGTTCGATATAGAGAAAGCTGTGGGTACCATCATTATTGCCAAGCCTCTGGATGCTGAACAGCGTTCCTTCTACAACCTGACGGTGCAGGCCACAGATGGGAGCAACACTGCATACACACAGGTACAACATAACCTTTATTTCACTGTTCACTATTTGGTGGTAGACAGTTATAGGTGTCCTTTTCTAACTAACTAATTATGGACTTCAAATGCTTGCCAACGAGTAAGTTTGTTAGAGTAGGTTGTTGTTGAATCATGGTTTAGTGTTCTTTTGAACGGTTATAAGTTGTCAGAGGATCTTCTTGCACTAATCTATAAGAGTTTGAACAAAATTAATAATCTTGTTATTTCTCTCACATGCAGAAATAAGCCCACAGTTGACATATAACTGCCCCTTTTAACTGAAACAATGGGTCATCAAAGAGTCTTACATGGTCCAAATTCTCATTTGATAAGAATATAACTATCATGACTGGGTGACGACAAACAAGTGGACTCAAATGCACAACTCAACACAGAGTTCAGGTTTTAGCAAAGTTCGGTACACAGATGGTCAGTCAACTTCTAAGCAGTACCCAACGAGCCACAAATCAGATACGGCAACACCGACGGAACAGGGTCTGGGCTGAAGGGACGCTGACCTCTTCCTCAAGGACTGGAAACAGTAGCATCTGGTAACCCTAGGAACACTGCAAAGGGCAACTTGGGAGAGGGACAGAGTGAACCATCTTAGAAAATCTATCCACCACTGTTAGGATGGTAAGGTTTCCGTCTAAGGGGGGCAACCCCGTGATAAAGTCCAGGGAGATGTCAAGACGAAGAAGAAAAAGGACAAAGGATCCCCGACAGAGGATGACGAGAGACTTTGTTCCTGGCACAAACAGGACAGGCGGACACATACTCCTAGCGACCGCTGAGAGATTACAGTGTAACAGTACAGTTACAGAATTGTAACTTTAAAAAAAGACACAGCAGCAGAAGAGACAAGTTCTTCCTCCACTCTCTTAACTTGGATTAACCCACAAGACAGAGTACATAAACAGCCTATCTTCGCAGAATGGACTTCAAGAGACTTGCAGTTGGATCCAGAGATAACAGAGTACAAGGAGGATTAAACTTTATACCAAACAACTGTGGTATTATCATTTGGACACTGGAGTTCTTTTGATCCCTCTGATGGCATGAAGTTTGGACTTTGAGGAAATTTGGGGACCTCGGGCAGGTTTGTTAATTGCATCAAGGACTTGGGTTTTCAGCAGGAAGAGAAAGGTATATCGGCCATGGCCTGGAAAGTATTTTAACCAGCCTCAGCTCTTTTAGATTAATCTTTTATTAACTGAATTGTGATTTTTATCAATAGGTATTCTTGATTATGATCGATACTAATTTAGATGGGTTTGAGCTGTATGCTTTGCTCTTGCTAAATCTTTGTAATAAACCTTCAACTAAAGTTGAAGTAGAAGTTGTGGACATTGATTTTAAGTCTCTTTAATGGAAGTAAGACATAAGTAATAATTTTGAAAAATATCTTAAAGGTTCTTAAAGGTTAGTCTAGCAAGAATTTGACTACCAACAAATGAAAAACTTCCAAAAAGCCCTTGAAATTAAACCGAGCACCCTACCAAGTGCACAGATCATTTAGTAGAGATCTAAATATACAACAAGTGAGCACATAGGTCACACAGCCCTGAGTAAATGAGTTTGTGCCAATGTGCCTTGCTCTGCCCTTGCTTAACGGCTGATAGATAGCAAAATATATTATTATTTTTTTAAGATTATAAACCCCATGGTGTGCCAGCCCACCGGGACAATACCTAGTATACCAGATTACCAGTTGCATTTTTTTTTTAAGAACCTGCAAGAGCTTGAAATAGATAGATAGATAGAACAGATATAGACAGAATTAGAAAGCAAGATACAATATATATATATATATATATATATATATATATATACATATATATATATATATATATATATATATATATATATATATATATATATATATATATATATATATATATACATATATATACATATATATACATATATATATATATATATATATATATATATATATATGTACAGAGGTCCGATTATTTTCATTCCTTTTGCTGAATACATAATGTATTGACTTCTCTCAGGATAACAGGATCATTTCACCCAGTATAACAAAATGTGTTTCTAAACAACATTACAGACCCTAGCTGTAAGCTGATTCAGGTGGGTAATTACTCGGCCCAGCTTTGTGGCATTTCCCGTCCCCTTCACATTCCAGGAAATAAACCTAAGTGCAATATTTAAAGTCATACCTCAATAAAAAAGGCACCAGGGTGTATGAAGATCTGTAACATACGATTTGGGTTGGAGGGGCGCGAGGCAGACAGGGTGAGCCTCTGCGAAGAGACTGGGAAGACAAATGAACAATGGAGAGAGAGGAAAAAAGAAAGAAAAGAAGAAAAAAGAAAAAAAGTGCAAACTCCGGCATGAAAGGAAAAACAAACTCTTGTGTCCATTACACCGTAGTGCTAACTGCACTATAAGACTTCCTTCTTTCCGGAGTTCCCACCTCCCATTTCAATAAAACAATTTAGGTTTTGGTCACTAAACATCATCGGGCAGAAATATCATGCCAACATTGATAACTATGTAAACAACAACGAAAAGAACATATTAAGATATTGCAATCTCAAAGAAACAAGGGCAGGTGCTTAGGGATAAAAGAAAAAAAAAAGATGGGTTCATAACATCGCCTCACATCACTTCATAACAGTCAGCGTGTGTCCAATAAACAGTACAGTAGTGAGGACTGCAAACGTGGCGACTAAGTGAAGTGTCAGTAACAGTCAGCTTGTGCCCATTAAACAGCACAGTAGTGACGACTGTGTTTAAAACTGAAACAGGTGAAATATCAGTTACCAGCAGGCTGTACGTCTTGGAGACGCGAAGCAACAAAGTCTGTAGCCTCTTTCACCCCGGGGAGAAATGTCCTTGATCCGTCTTCAGCCACAATAAAGAGCTTAGCACGGTAGCGGAGGGTAGGTTTCAGACCCAGGTCATATAGCTTCTTCATGACATCTCGTTACTGAGCGTGTTGTTCTGCGGCCTCGGGAGTGTAGTCCTCCAGGATATGGATGAGGTGGTCATCGTACTTCAACTTTCCCCGCAGTTTTCGGGCCACTGTTCTTCCTTCTTCGCTTTTTTCACCATGGTTTCTCTCGAGTTTCGTGAGATGCAAAACATGTAGGCAGAGGAGGGATAGATGCGGTCAAATGACCATGTAAAAGTGGTAATGGTCGGGAGCTCGGACGCGCGCGTCTACTCCATCAGAGTGCTAACCGGAAGTCCAGTAGCTTCAGTTTTTAACACGCCACATTGAATTGTTGGTAACGGTAACGGCATTGTAACGATTGAAATGATGGAAACGATGGAAAAAGCCGTTATTCCCATCACTGCTCACAACTAATTGTAGAGATCTGGCAGAACAAAGAACTGATGGTGATCAAGGAGTGTGTGTGTGTGTGTGTGCGTGACTTGATGGAAGGTAAGAGAAGATGGTTAGTTGCATGCAAAGATCCTGAGTTTGTGTGAAGCAACATTAAACTAATGTCAAATTAGCGATCTTGATGAAGGCAAACTACCAATAACCTGAGATCACAATAACAACCAAACAGTGGACAAACACATAAATTGAACACATGTGCATTACATTAACCAGACAACCAAGTCCTGTGCTTAGCTGTGCTATGCTGCATTATCTAAAGGTGCTGGTGGTTGCAGGAGAAGGTTGGGTTTTCAATGTTGAATGTTCTTGCTGTGCAATATCATTACCTCCAAGTTCAGCTTCTAAAGAACCAAAGTTGGAAAAACACCTCTGATGCATTGCCAAACCTAATTTAAAATCTTCACAAATATAGGATTTCAACTGCTTTCTATGGTTAGGAAGTTGCCAGCTTTTTTGTAATCATGCTTTTCCCTGTTTTTTTTTACGGACATACTTCTTATTCATGACGCAAACATGCACACAAGCACACACACACACACACACACATGCATGATCACATATATGTGAATGCAAGCAAATGGCCATCACCTGCTGGATCTTGGTGTTCTTCTTTAATTAAAGTCGATTTGATGGGTCAAGCCTGCACACATTTGCTGCCCCTTTGCCAATCAATATCAACAATGTTAAAAAGCAAAAGTCAAAATTCTAATTTGTTTTGCCATTGTATTCAATTGTTTAATGTTCCCCTTTGCTCACAGAGAATGAGAGTCCTGTTTCTGTTTTTGTTCACACCAAAAGACAGATTGTACTTTCTACATCACTGCAAGGGTCCATGTGACGTAAATTTAGTCATCTATGTATGTTTCTGGGTGCTCACTTAGACATCTTGCCAGGTGCCTGCATGCTACAAAGAATTAAGAACCACAGGGACTGTACTGCAGAATGTACATGCCAAATTGACATGTGTGAAAATGTCACCTTTGCAGACACCTAATATGATGTGAACAGAGCTGAGTGTTTGTCCACTGCCCTGCTGTCATATGCCTTTTACTACTGTCAAGAACACCACATTAAATGTGAGTTTGACTAGAGAGCTGAGGTGTCCGTCTTCATGTGAAAAATGTGGTAACTTGTAGTAAATATAAGCTGGAGTAATACTTGCACTAATGAGTTGACTGTAGCCAACCAGTCACCAGAGCAGACAGGAGAGCATAAAAACACATTTTCAAAAAAGACAAAATGTCTATCGTTATGTTTGAAAAAAGAACATACATCATTCATATTAAAACTGCATAATTATTTATACACTGCTCAAAAAAAATTAAAGGAACGCTTTTTTTGTTGGGTATGGCATGAGGTCAATTGAACCTGATAATGATCTGGGCAAATATTCACAAAGAATCTTAAGGCCAAAAGTAGCTCCTAACAGGCAAACTTAGGAGCAACTCCTTAAAATAATGAGCGTGTCAGTCGTAACTTTAGGACGCCTATTTTTTGAAAATAAGAGTTATTCACAAAACATTTTAGGCCTAAAAGTAGCACCTAAGTCTGGGAGACCTTAGAAGTAGTTCAGAGGACTCCTAACTCACTAAGACCTAGTCACAGCTGAATGTTTAGGAGACGCTAAATGACAGGGAATTATTAAAACGATGTTGGATGGACCGCGAAGGGATTGAAGTTGTGGTTGAGTTGGTGAGGGATGCAATAATGTCCCCAACCAACCGAAACAATCCAATAACGCCAGAGTTACAATGTTTGGCAACACTCCGGTATTTGGCTATGGGGAAAATGCAGCTCTGCAACGTGGATAATTTAGGGATATCACAGCCATCAGTTAGCCGATCTATCTACCAAACCATCAATGTGCTCTGTAGACCCCATATAATCCGTCAGTTTATCCGGTTTCCTTTAGACAATCGCCAACAACAAAGAATGCATTTAATTCTCCTCATAATTACATTTCTTTATCCAATATCTTTTTATGCATTTGTAGCCTAAATGACTTTTCAATGGGCTGCCCTGTCACTCAACAACCAATCACCGTTGTCACCGCTTCTAAGTGTGTCCTTATAAATTGACGTCATCCATAGCAACAGAGAGTTGCTTCTAGTTTAGGAGTTCTCTGTTTTCATATGTAAATGTAGGTCCAATTTAGGAGTACTCCTAACGTTAAGATACAAGTCTTTTTGAATACGGGTCCTGGTCGGTTCCACTAGCGCTGGTTTTGGCAGAGTCATTATTACTACTAGCAGTATGAGGCGATTCCTTAACCCTACAGAAGTTGCATAGGTTGTCCAACTCCTCCAACATGGCACATTGACACGTGCCGAAGCAAGGAGATTTAATGTGTCTCCCAGCACAATCTCCAGAACATGAAAGGAGATTTCAAGTGACAGGCAGTAGCCCCATTCACTCTGCCGTTTACATGCGGGGATCCTGCGCCAAATCTCCGCACCCTTCTCTATGTGAAAGTTTCAGATGCGAAGAGGGGGGAAATTTCACTCCGGTGCTGATCTGCCTCTGGAGTATTGGTAAGCCGTCCCAGTGTGAACAGATAATCCGGAGGCGTGGAGCGAGGGCGTGTCGATCGTCCAGTCTGATAACTACACAGGTCCTTCACTCAACTAAATACAGAGAAATGCCCCACAAAGCAATGTTACAGGACCAAACAACAGTAATGACGAAACTGTAACTGTCTTTGGCAACTTATATGACGAAAAAAAATACCACAGCTGTAAGTGGAGAAGCGTCCATCCTCCCGTCTGTCCGACCGACTCTTCCTCACATTTCCAAAAAACAGCGTCTGTCACCGGCAGTCTGTGTGAATTACACGGTGGAGATGCTTTGCTCTGTGTGAATCAGCGGAGAATTGGCGAACCACCGCTCCTGAGACAATGCGGGGACGCTGTGTAAAAATGGCTAGTTACTCGAGGTGAGCTGTGATGGACATGAAAGAGTCTGGAGAAGACAAGGAGAATGCTATGCTGCCTGCAACATCGTTCAGCATGACAGTTTTGGTGGTGGGTCAGTGATGGTCTGGGGAGGCATATCCATGGAGGGACGCACAGACCTCTACTGGCTAGAAAATGGCAGTCTGACTGCCATTAGGTATCAGGATGAAACCCTTGAACCCATTTTCAGACCCTACACTGGTGCAGTAGGTCCTGGGTTCCTCCTGACGCACGACAATGCCTGGCCTCATGTGACAAGAGTATGCAGGCAGTACCTGGAGGATGAAGGAATTGATAAAATTGAATGTCCCTCACGATCATTTGACTTAAACCCGATAGAACACCTCCAGGTTGCTCCTCAGACTTTACAGGGGCTCAAGGATGCCCTTACACAGATCTGGGAGGACATCCCACTAGACACCATCCATTGTCTCATTAGGAGCATGCCGTGACGTTGTCAAGCATACATACAAGTACATGGGGGGCACACGAGGTAGTGAGAAGCATTTTTAGTTTAAGAAATTAAATTTTGGCAAAATGGACTAACCTTCCACATCATTATTTCACTTTGATTTTCAGGGTGTTTATACAATTAAGCCCTCTGTAGGATGAAAACTTTTATTTCCATTAAAGGATTATTTTATTTGTGATGTTGGCTGATTGGAATTGTGCGAGCAGGGTTTCAGCTGGTTTCTGTACTTGGAGTACATATGCAGTTGTCAGTTGAGAGTTGTCTGCAAGGCCAAAATGAGAATGGGAAGGGCTTTTTTAGCTGCAAGGAATGTTTGTGAAAACATAATCCGGGGTTACAGTTCTGAGTTCTGTTTGATTAATGTCACCAGGTGCTGTAAAAACAACATCTGTTTTGTCATGTGATTGCCAATGACCCTTCTGTAGCACTTTTTTTGGTTTACATTTGGAGGAATGTCAACATCATCAACAAAAACACTGGTAATTCTCTGGGAACTGCATTTTAACTCTGAATTAGACATCTAGTCCAAACCACATCCACATCCACATCCTTTGTCTTTTTCACAGTCTTGTGCTCTGTTAGCTGTGAAGAAAGGAATCCTCTGGTCAAGTGCAATAGCTAGATCCAGGATGTTAAGATGGAGCCAGGTCTCCGTAAAGGTGCGGGCACAGCAATCTCTGATATAGTGTTGCTGAGTGAGCTTGAGTCTTATTACATTCATTTTAATTCCTGCAACTGGACATAAGCCATGCTGGGTTCTGGAATGGTATCAGTGCAAGATAGTTTAGCTAAACTATTATCCAGGTTCTCTTCTCTTTCTTCCTGTGTTTATCACACCGCATGCAGTGAGGTTTGGTCCAGTTGATTGGGCTTGGTTGTCGGAAGATGCCGTGGGTAGTGATCATCTCAAGGTCTGCTGCACCAAATCCTATTCCCATGGCTCCTTTTCTAATTTTGATGATTGTATACATGTCATAGGCAATGCATGCTTGAGTAAATAAATTCCTGTCATGCATATGGATGTAAAAGAAACAGCGGTATAAAAACGCCATGGTTATCTTCCATATGCATTTCCTTGCAATACGGTGTTGTGTGTGGGTTTAGCCTAAGGCCTTGTCCACACGTACCAAAATGATCTTTTTTTCCTCCGTCTTTCTTGACATCGTTTCAAGAACATTTGTGTCCATACGGATCCACTGAAAACGACCAAAAACGAGTTTATGCTGACTTTGCTGTTGTAAACATTGCGGTTCCTACTAACATCACAGTACAAGTTGTTAGAAAAGTTGAGATCCATTTACTCCTGTCAAAAAGATACACCAGCATATACAAACACACAGAGACAGTGTCAGAAAAGTTGAGACTGATACGCTCCTGCCAGACACAAATACAAGAAATGGACATTACACATAGTCCTGAAATGATTCTGAAACATATCAAAGCTCGTCCTGCTGCATTGTGTTTGCCATAATTACAGTAAAAGAATGTTAAACAGAGATTGAAAAAAATGTATGAAAGTTTAGAAGTTGAAGTGTTACACTCATTCTCTGACAAGAGGGTGATGATTCTGTCATGATCACAATAGAGTTAAGTATTAAATTAGCTGTAATTACAGTAAAAGAATGTGTAATGTTTTGCCGTAATTGAACTAAATGTATTGAAGTTAAGAAATTTAATGAAGGAAATGTTATATCAGTAAAGAAACGGTGTTGAGCTGAGGTCATGAGAAACTGTTAAATAACTGATCTTGTTGACATGAGACAAGAGGAAAGGCCACGCCTCGGCCGTGGGAGCAGGCGTGATAGAGTATTGCAAAATCCAAACCGTTGTCAAATAAACGTCAGTCGTCATCAAGGGATTATTATTACCAATAGCCCCTAAAATCCAACCTAGCACCACACTAAGTGCACAGATCATTTAGAGGAGAGCTGCTATAACGGGCGCGGCTGATGGCCGTATCTGACACAAGGGCTATTCATGTAAGGTGCCAAACCAGAGGAAGCAGGGTAGACGCTCAGATTTAGGCCCCGTCCAGGCGACGTTTTTTTTCAAAAACGCACACGTATTGCATCGTTTTGGCCTAACTTTTTCCAACATATCAAGTGTCCCACCAGGAATGACAAGACATTAGATCACTGCTACACACCCTTTAAAAAAGGGTACAAATCCATTCCTATCCCAGCTTTCGGAAAATCTGATCATAATGCCATCTTCCTGATCCCGGAATATAAACAAAAAATTATGCGGGAGCCGGTAGTGACGCGTGAGGTCAGACGCTGGACAGCCAAGTCAGAGGAGACGCTACGTGATGTGCTGAGTGACGTGGACTGGGAGATGTTCTGGAAGAGTGCAGACAATGACGTCAGTGTGTTTACGGATGTGGTTACAAGCTTTGTGGCCACACTGACAGACAATGTTGTACCCACAGCGATGGAGAAGTCTTTTCCGAACCAAAAACTGTGGGTCGACAGATCCATCCACGCTGCACTGAAAGAGCGCACCACCACTTACAACGCTGGACTGCTGGTTGTGTGACATGACGGAATACAAGGCTGCATGTTACAAACTGAGGCGGGATATAGCGGGTGCTAAGCGGCGCTACAGGGACAAGATGGAAGCACCATTCCAGAAAAAGGACACACAAAGCATATGGCAGGGATTACATGGTATCACGGACTACAAAGGGGCTCGCCCCTCTTTGGTGAGTGTGGACGAGACGCTAGCAAACGAACCGAACTCCTTCTATGCACGTTTCTAAGCTAACAATGCTAACGCTGGGCTGACTAATGCAGATATAAAGAGCTCTTCCAGTGAGGCAACACTCAACCCCGTTTTCTCTGAGCATGACGTAAGAAGGGACCTGAAAAGGGTGAACACCAGAAAGGCGTCAGGCCCGGATAGGATCTCAAGACGAGTCATCAGGACCTGTGCTGACCTTCTAGCTCCAGTGTTAACCACCATATTTAATCTCTCTCTTGCACAATCCACAGTCCCCATGCCTCAAGATGTCCACCATCACCCCTGTGCCCAAGAACGCCTCCCCAGCTGGTATGAACGACTACCCTCCCTTAGCACTGACCTCGGTGGTTATGAAGTGCTTTGAGAGGTTGGTGAAAGACCACATCTGCTCCTCTCTTCAAGGCACCTTAGACCCACTGCAGTTCGCATACCACTCCAACAGATCCACAGACGACGCCATCTCCCAGGTCATGCACTCCACCCTCTCCCACCTTGACACCATAGGAGGAGACTATGTCAGACTGCTGTTCATAGACTACAGTTCGTCTTTCAACACTGTAGTCCCCAGCAGGCTGGCTACTAAGTTGCATGACCTGGGCCTGAATCCATCAATGTGTGCCTGGATCCTGGACTTCCTGACTGCCAGGCCTCAGGTTGTCAGAGCGGGAGGGCACACATCACACACCCTCATCCTCAACACTGGTGTCCCCCAGGGCTGTGTGCTGAGTCCTTTGCTGTACTCCCTGTACACCAACAGGCACAACTCCAACACCATAGTGAAGTTCACGGACGACACAGTTGTGGTGGACCTGATCACTAACAACGATGAATGGGCCTACCTACAGGAGGTGTAAGACCTGACAACGTGGTGCAAGGATATCAGCCTACTGCTAAATGGAGAGAAGACCAGGGAGATGGTGGTGGATTTCTGCCCACCAAGTTGCAGGACCTACAACCCTCTCTTGATAGACGGGACACCAGTGGAGAGAGTGAACAGTTTTAAATACCTCGGAGTGCTCATTTCCGAGGATTTATTATGGACTGTACTCACAGACACTGTGGTGAAAAAGGCAAGACAGCACCTTTATCACCTTAGACAGCTCAGCAGTTTCAAGGTCTCCCAACGCATCCTGATTTCCTTCTACTCTGCTGCTGTACAGAGTATACTGACTGGAGCCATATCTGTCTGGTACAGTAACAGCTCCTGTGGGGACCGACGAGCCCTGCAGAGGGTGGTGAGGACTGCTGAGCGGATCATGGGTAACACACTTCCCCCTCTGCATGACTCATACACCACATGCTGTACCAACAGAGCTAGAAGGATTATCAAGGATCCCCATCACCCCTGCAACAAACTGTTTGACCCTCAGGTCAGCCAGACGCCTGCGCTGTCATAAAACACGTACAGAGAGGATGAGGAAGAGTTTTTTCCCTGTGGCAATCAGAGCACTGAACTCTGCACTCTGAACAAACATTTTTTTTATTGTATTGTATTTTTTTTTTTTTTATTATATTTATTATATTCTTTTGTATTTTACTTGCACTGCATTATATTTTTATTTTTACTTAAATTAATCACAGAAGTACAGTACATGTCACAAAAATATTTCACTGCACATCCTGTATGAGTATGTGACAAATAAAACCTTTGAATCTTGAAATCTTGAATCATATAAGATCCAAAATACGCCAGTTAGACGCTATTCTACCCTCATTACCAAATTATGCATTTAATGCTACCAACATCGGCCAATGGCTTAATTAGATTTATGTAATGCCATATTATATCGGGCATGGCCTTTATAATAGTCGACAAAACACATAGAGTTCATAGGAAAAAACATCAAAAGTCAAACCACATCGGTTCATATCTGGTCACTATTACACACGCTCCTGGTACTCTGGATGTTCGCTGGAGTCTTGTGGTAGGGGTAAGCGGATCGATCGAAATATTGATAGTATTGATACCAAGGCGAGTAATGGTATCGGATCAATACGAGCATGATAAGATCGATATTTTTGTTGAAGTTTCTCTTCTACAAGTTCAGCAAATCACTTGTATTTCTTCACAGAGTTTGTGTGATTGCAGTGTCTCTTTCAGTATGGACAGTGCTCCTCTTCACCTCTCTCACTCTGCTCACTCAGGTTCACTCTGAAGTATGAATATGGCAGAATATAATAACCCTTTTGTGTATCTGTTGAAGGAACATTAGTATTCCTATTTAGGCTACATGCAGATTATAGGTTATAGATTTACTTATGTTAAATATAATTTTTTTACTTGTCCTGTGTTTTATTATTATTATTATAATCATGATCAGCTAATTAAAGGCAAAAGTACAAAATCATTCAATGATCAGGAATTTTCAAATGAAAATTGGTATCAGTATCAGTATCGGCAAAACTGGCCCTGTAATTGCTTGGTTTTGGATCGATACCAAAATTTGCAGTGTCACCCACCCCTATCTTGTGGAGTGTGTAGGTGGCTTCCTTGACGCTCTACTTCCATAGTAAAGACATCAGACCATTTAAAGCCGACTTACTTCCGAGTATACGCACACAGCTCTCGCTTTGAGAATATAGGGATTGGATGGCCCTGAGAAGGGACCCCCTCACCCCATACTCCCGCAGCACCTCCCACAGAACATCTCGGGGGACCCGGTCGTACGCCTTCTCCAGATCCACAAAACACATGTGGACTGGGAGATTGTACTCCCAGGCCCCCTCCAAGACCCCTGCCAGAGTAAAGAGCTGGTCCGTTGTTCCACGGTATGGAGGGGTTACAGGTCGGTGACCTTAAGATCGCATCACTGCTTTTTGCGGATGATGTGGTCTTGATGGCATCATCGGCTGTACATCTACAACGCTCATTGGATCAGTTCGCAGCTGAGTGTGAAGCGGCAGGGATGAGGATCAGCACCTCTAAATCTGAGGCCATGGTTCTCAGTAGGAAACCGGTGGATTGCCTACTCCAGGTGGGGAATGTGTCCTTGCCCCAAGTGAAGGAGTTCAAGTACCTCGGGGTTTTGTTCACGAGTGAGGGGATGATGGGGCGTGAGATTGACAGGAGAGTCGGAGCAGCGGGTGCGGTGTTGCATGCGCTTCACCGCACGGTTGTGACGAAAAGGGTGCTGAGCCGAAAGGCAAAGCTCTCGATCTACCGGTCAATCTTCGTCCCTACCCTCACCTATGGTCATGAGCGATGGGTCATGACCGAAAGAATGAGATCGCTGGTACAAGCGGCCGAAATGGGTTTTCTTCGCAGGGTGGCTGGGGTCTCCCTTAGAGATAGGGTAAAAAGCTCAGCCATCCGGGAGGGACTCGGAGTAGAGCCGCTGCTCCTCTGCGTGGAAAGGAGCCAGTTGAGGTGGTTCGGGCATCTGATGAGGATGCCACCAGGGCGCCTTCCTAGGGAGGTGTTCCTGGCATGTCCAACTGGGAGGAGACCTAAGGGTAGACCCAGGACCAGGTGGAGGGATTATATCTCTTCTCTGGCCTGGGAGCGCCTGGGGATTCCCCAGTCAGAGTTAGCCAATGTGGCCGGGGAAAGGGATGTCTGGGACTCGCTACTGAAGCTGCTGCCCCCGCGACCCGATTCTGGATAAGCGGTTGACAATGGATGGATGGATGGATGGACCATTTAAAGCCGTACTTATAGGATCATTTGTGGCACATTACAACAGAACTGTACTGTAAAATAAAGTGGTCCTTCTCACTGTTAGACCCTTATCAGACTTACTTATAGGATAATTAGTGGCACAATACAACAGAACTGTACTGTAAAATAAAGTGGTCCTTCTCACTGTTAGGCCCTTATAACAGTCTTATTAGACCTACTTGGAGGGTAATTTGTGGCACATTACAACAGACCTGTACTGTAAAATAAAGTGGTCCTTCTCACTGTTAAACCCCTATTAGACTTACTTATATGATAATTTGTGGCACATTACAACAGAACTGTACTGTAAAATAAAGTGGTCCTTCTCATTGATAGACCCTAATGAAGTGTGACCTGCCCCTCTATAATCATGTGCATGTCCCTGCTGTATTTTATTGTAAGAGGATTGTAGCAACAATATTACATATATTGGTCCTAACAGTGATAATAACAAGTAAATCAGATGAAAAACAATTACAACTTTGAATTAAAGCTCCAAGCAGCGTTGAACGGGCCATTGCAGTCCACGCACCTCGGGGCATGCTGCTTGTCCATGCAACACCTTCCATTGAGGACGTTTTTTTCCTTTATAATTTGGTGGGCTGCTCCTGCCGGTATTAAACAATGTATTCTGAAGTCAGAAGAACTCCCTGCAATCTATATAAAGAACGAACAATGAGAGGATCACACTGTGTGACTCTACCGATTGTTTAACAGAGGTTTGTACCCATTGGCATGCTGAATGGTCTAGAATTTGCAGAAAAGGCTTAATTTTTCAAAAGCTAAAAAGTAATAGGCTGAATGGGTTAACAAAGATGAACATTTTGATAGCTGAACAGTTTCTCCAGCTGAAAATAAAGCTGAATGTCTTAAGAAGCCGAAAAGGCAGAAAGATGAATAGTTGAAAAAGCTAAAAAGGCAGAAAAGCTGAAAAGTAACACAGCTGAAAGAGCTTAAAAATGTGAACAGTTAAATAGCTGAACAGTTTCTCCAGCTAAACATGAAGCTGAATGTATGAAGACGCTGAAAACGCAGAAAGATGAATATTTAAAAAAGCTGAAAAGGCAGAAAAGCTGAAAAGTACGAGGGCTTAACCCTCTGAGATCGATTGATGCGCCGGCGCGTCCAAATCACATGACCAATTTAAGATGACGTAGCAGCAAGACGTCTCGGTTCTGACTTTATGTGTTCGAGCAACCTTCAAACTATATACCAGTTTTTATATCATGTTGATAGGCCAAGTAAAATCAGATTTACGATATATTATGTACGCCACACTTTTTCGCTAATGTTGCCGTCACGATTGCTGCCACTTGGTGCAGGAAAAGATGGTAAAGAGATAGGGCTTTCCTCACGAACATGTCCGCAAGCAGGAAGTGCAAGCAAAAAAACACGTACTTATGGTGGAAAAAGGCACTACACCAGCCACTCACAAAATTACATGGCAAACCACGTGATTTGGTTGCTGAGGGCGGGGGGGAAGATTTGGAGGGGACATGGCGGAAAAGTGAAAGCAGCAGTGCTGGTCACAGAGGCAGCAACAGAGATCGCAAGTTTTGAGAGTTTAGCGTGTTTGGAGTGCATAATTAGTGTGTTATGTAGTGTTTAGTGTAGTGTGTTTAGTCCGTAGTGGAGTCGTTTTTTTGTTTGAGTCAAAACAATGAGGAGACTGCTGAATGTGGAGCAGGCAGTGCAGTTTCTGATTGAGCTGGAGGAGCAGGCAGACCTGAGCCTGAGGCATTGCCTGCATTTAAATGTAAATAGTTTCATATAACTTTGTAAATTTCAAAAACTTATGCACAAATTTAGCAAACACGATTTATATTTGCATTATAAGTAATAAAAATGGTTTGTGGTGCATATTTGCATATAACTTTTTCCTACTCAGATTTTATGTTTTTTTGTGTTTTTAGGTCCATTGTGTTAATACAGTATGTCAAAATGAAAAAATAACTGTACAGGTTGTGGTGAAAATAATGACACCAAACAAGACAATGTAAATAGTTTTTAAGGTGAAATATAATGGTAAAATCAAAAATAGTCGTTTCGTTTTCTTCCGCTTTCTCCATACGGGTCGCGGGTGATGTTACTGCTTATACCACCTTTTTCAAGGTGGAGCGGGGGTTACTGGGGCCAAATCCAGTGACTCTATGGGCGAAGTCCAGGGTACTCCCTGGACGAGTCGCCAGCTCATCGCAGGGCCCTTACTGATGGCAGTGGCTGCCACGAAGGTGCCAACTGCACATCAGGAGCAATTTGGGGTTCAGTATCTTGCTCAAGGATACTTCGGCATGTAGCTCAGTGCCGTCCCGGGGAGCCAGGGATTTGAACCAGTGACCTTCCGGTCACTAGTCCTCAGCTCTACCCACTGAGCTACAGCCGCCCCTCAAAAATAGTCAAAAACGGCAAATTATACCCCGGACCCTAGAGGGTTCAAAAGTTTAAAAAGGTTAACAGTTTATCTGGCTGCACATATGCTGGAGCAGTAGCAGAGCCAAAGTTGAAAATGACCCCATAAGAATGAAAGGAAAAAAGCCTCCCAAACTCCTGCCTGTGGTAACCTGAGTGGTTACCACAGGCAGGTTACCGTTTGTGCTCTTTATTCACCTGTGCAGCCATGTATGAACATTAACAAGTCGGGCGGAACAGGCCCTCGGACACAACAGTTCCTACTAACAAAGGTTCCATGGCGCAGCCCCTCTAACACAGCTGTGACAACACATTCACTCTGCAACACTGCCAGGAATGTCTTTTTTATGTCTGTAGAGCAACAAATGAGGACGCCAGAGCAAGAGACAAAACGGATACCGTCTGCTCTCCTCCAAAAATGTTGGCTCAAAATTAACATTGCCACTTATGGGGGAGTTGCTGGAGTGTTTGTCGCTCTAGGGCTGCTACAGCCAAAAATGTAAGTCCTACATCTGAAATAAGACGTCAACGGAAAGCTAAAGATGTCCAACATTTCTATGTATATATTGACTATGTGAAGTAAAAGAAGTGGGATCCACATCAAGCTGAAGAGAATTTTTTCTCCAGTTTTTCTAGATGCTCTCCACTCTAGCGATGATGTCACGCACTTGAGCTCACGCAATACACACCCATTATAACATCAGAAGACGAGCTAAAAATCCTTAAAAACTAAAACACTGAAGATTTTAAAAAGCTGAATATATGGCCAATAGTTCAAGGTCTTCTGTCTCTTTAAAAGTTGGAATGGTGTCTGTAGTTAAAAGTATGAGGGACAAGAAGAGGTTGAAAGTCAATTAGTTTTGCAGAGGATTTGAAGATTTTCCCATTTACTACCATTCACACTAATTAGACTGCCACCAGAGCAACACATATTGGCTGATTTGCACCGAAATTTTGCACCGAACCCTCATCGGGCAATGGAACACATTTAGCAAAAGGGTTGTGGTAATCGGACTGTATTTGGTCAAGATATGAAAGACTGTCTGTTTTAAACACAATGTGCAGGAATTTGTTTTTTTTTATATATATATATATCGGGCCTTTTTTTCGAGTATTAAAATTCTTTTGATAACTTTTTGTCATGAGGGTCCACAGATGCTTCATGCAAAGTTTGGTTCAAATTGATCAAATCGCCTAGGAGGAGTTTGAAGAAGTAAGTTTGTCATTTGTCGCAATTTTGCAAATGGAAAGTTTTAGAAAGAATTTTAGTGGGCATAGCCTACACCACATAATTCAGTTGAAATCAGAGAACACATGAATATAAGGTTTCACAATGTACGACATATTATGTGGGAGTTATTAGCCGAAAATGCTTTTCTTTTTATAATAGCGCCACCTGCTTCTCATTTTTGGTGTGTGAGTTACAGGGGCCAGTCTTTACCACCCCTATCTATGGTGTGGGCACAGTGCCAAATATTAAATTAGACGGCCACCAGAGCGCCATATAATGGCGGATCAGCGAGTCCTTTGTCATGTTGAGATATAAAATACTTCAAGTTAAAGAGCGCCACCGTGTGGTCATCACGCAAAATTTTGCACAGAGCCTCAAGGGCTCATGGGGAAGTAGTAACCTGAGTTTCATGTCATTCAGACACACCAATGTGAAGATATGCAACCCTTCCTGTTTTGAACCAAATTTGCAGGAAGTTGTTATTCAATAACCTTAGTATTGTTTGGACTATTGAAATTATTTTAATAAATTTTTGTCAGGAGGGTCCATAAATTCCAAGTTTGGTGAAGTTCGGGGTATGCTCAGGCTGTGAAAACAGCAATAACAATTCGCAAAGAAAAAAACAAATAATCTTTTGAAAAAAAATTGGGACCTTGCAGTTTCCCTGCTCGGGCCCTAATTTAAGCTGCAAGCAGCGATGAACGGGCCCTCGCAGTCCACGCACGTTGGGGCATGCTGCTGTCGGGGCGTGCCGTGTACCTGACCACATTTCCTGACTATTGTGTAAGCATCTGTTAACTGTCCGTGTTTCAGACAGTGCAGGAAGGGGTCAAATGTCATTTCCTCTGTCCAACATGTGGGGCTGTGACTATGACAGTATATTGGGGTATGTTCAGGCAGTGAAAAATGCAATAATTTGGGACAAAAATGTCAACACTACAAAAACAATATGGACCTCGCAGGTTGAGACCTGCTCGGGCCCTAATGAAGAGAAAAAAAAAAAAGGAGGAACAACAATTTACCAGGACGTCATCGTTCTACCAGAAGCGCCTGCACGCATTCTTGGTCTGTCACTGCTGTAATAACAGCTTGACTAGTTCCTTGCTGTATCTGCCCCTTAAAGGGATAGTTCGGGTTCTTTGAAGTGGGGTCGTATAAAGTACATATCTACAGTCGGTCTGCTCCCTACCGTCATTGCCGATCAATGCAGCCTCAGTTTGGAGAAGCAGAGAGCCTCTCCAGCCTAAATGCTCAGCCCAGATGCAAAGCGAATTTTAACCACCCAAAACAAGGCCCACCAAAAAAATCTATATCGGTTCAAGTGTATGTTATATAGAGAAAATAAACACCGCTTTACATCGCCGTCAGACCGTCCTTTCTTTTGGCACTACATTTTCTCATCTGTAGAACCTCCGTATCCCTACGCATTAGCGCAACTGGGCCTCGCACTGTGTTTTGCCGCTCACAGGTCATCTGTTTGGGTCAGAGTTTTAGCAGCAGGGATACAGAGGGCTGGAGCAATTACAATAGGGAACAGACTGACTATAGATATGTACTTTATATGACCCCACTTCAAAAAACCCGAACTATCCCTTTAAGGGCTTAGGTGTTTTTTCTTCACAGGGACACAAAGGGTTGTTGCACAACGAATCGACAGATTTTTAAAGTTCATAAAAGTAACATTTTCATATGTCAATCCTGCAATCAGTGTTTTGACTCCCAAAGGCAGTACATTTCTGTGTGCTCTCATGCTCTTGACGAACTACTGTGTTGTCAAGCACAGGATAGTATAACCCAGTGATTCTTAACCATAGGGCCGCGGCCCAAGCTTGGGCCGCAAGCGCCACCTAGAGGGCCTCCAAAAACTTTCAGTTTTGCACCTGTGGGCCGGGAGGGCCGCGGGACTGCATAGGTTATCAACTGAAGACACCAGAGAAAAGCTGTTATCCATGAGACGCTCAGTTACAATGCAGCTTCCGACCACACGGTGGCGGTAATGCGTCAGTAAGTTGTTTAAGAAGCTCACAGAAGAACAGAAGACATTCAGCTTGCTGCTCACCTGTAGCCAGGGGCGTCGCACGGTGCGACTCGCACCCGTGGGAGGTGTCGGTGTTTCAACACCCACACTTTTCCCGGTGAGAGGGTTCAACACCCTCACTTTTTCTGCCGTTTATCCGCAGTTTTGCACAAACGCCTCACTACAGTCGCTCAGTTTCTCTGGCCGCTCTGTATCTGCGCTCGCTGCAGCTGCCTCCTCTCCCCCTCCCTCTCCTGTTGCTGCTTCAAACAAACATGACACCGGCTTTGGGACTGACCGGCTGATGATTGGCTGTTCTGCCTTAAGTCCCGCCTTTCTTGCTGGGTTAGATTTATTGTTCAGCTCGTGCTGATGATGCGGGAACAAACGTAAAATACCAAATAATAGCCCGTTTATTTGTTTCAATCACTTAACAGACCAGGCGTTTATTTGGGACAGGCGTTTAATTCCCTCACAAAACTCCGGGATGAAAATGTCACAAACTTGGCCAGCTTCTCTGTGAATTCTCTGGCATCCTTCTGGGCACAACACGTGAAAAAGGCGAAGAAGAAAAGCGTGCAGTGTCAGTGGTCACGTCTTCTTCCTTGATGTTTTTTCAAAATAAATTAGGCTCTGCATTGGCGGTTATTTACCCAAATATACACCTCCACCCAGCGTTTAAAGGGGACCACATGATGTGTTTTCTAATGTTTTTATGTGTTTACAGCTGCTAATGTATGTAACGCTGTTACTGTGATGATACATGCCAGTTAAATATTGAATATGTCTATAATAACCACATCCTGACATGTAACTGTGATTTTTGATGGGTACTAATAATAACAATCATGACAAAAAATTAACAAAGACTGCAGATCACGATAAGAAGCTGTAACTGGCAGTGAGCTGCTTTCTTTTCTGTTAGCAGTGAAGTGATGTACTCCATGACAGAACATTATAAAAAATGATAATGTATAAAATAATGTTAAACGGTGAAAAAAAAGTACAGTTGCAGTAGGCTTCTATTATAAATATGCAGCATATATAGTTTATTATTATTATTATTATGACTACTACTACTATTTTTCTGCATATTCTTGACTTTGAATGGGAGCTGCTGTAAATCATTTCTGTTTCTGATTCATATATTATGCAGTCAGTTGTCCATATTTTAAGTTAAATTAAATGAATCAAGACAGATGTCACATTTACATGTCAGGGTGTGGTTATTATAGACACAGATTCAATATTTAAGTCATTTATCATCACAGTAACAGTGTTACATATCAGCCTTAAACTGGTAAACTGGTGAGTTAAACTGTGGTCACTGTATGTTACTGCGTTGACGATTCAGGACCCTTTTTAAAATTAAGAAACTGTTCTGTGAAACTTTCTTCTGCCCATGCCCACAATATGTTGACAGAAGTTCATTAAAAATCTTTGTGGTTATCACGTATAATCCATAATTAGTGTGAATGCTGCAAGCATTCACACTATTGTTCTTCTGGAGTTTATTATTAGTGGGCTGTGCTCGCCAGCCCACTATGGACACCTCTATAGCAGAGCTATAGGTGTCCATAGTGGGCTGTGCTCGCCAGCCCACTATGGCCCACAGGAGATGTTTTTCAAACATCTCCTGCTCGGGCATACGTTCACGTGGAAACACCATTCCAGCTTTAAAATGTAGGCACAAGTCCTGAGTATATTTGTTGTAT
Organism: Sparus aurata; assembly: GCF_900880675.1. Taxonomy (NCBI): domain Eukaryota; kingdom Metazoa; phylum Chordata; class Actinopteri; order Spariformes; family Sparidae; genus Sparus; species Sparus aurata. Next base: position 35,831,580 of record NC_044188.1, on the reverse strand, counting down.
TTGAACTTTTTTCCTACGATGTGTAGTTTTTGAACTGTGACCCTTGAATGGCGGTGAGTGATTTTGGAGAAATTCAGGGTTTTCAATGAGTGTGTATGGCGGAATGTTCGTGCAGCACAGTGGAGAGGACCAACTGACAGAGTGAGCGAGATTCAAAAATTCGCTCAGAGATTTTCTCTTTCCGTGACGATCCTGGCCACAAATTAGGCTCAAAAACAGTGATACTTTCCAGAGTTGTAGCCACACTTGTCTTCTTTCTCCCAATGTGTCCACTTTATCGGTAGGATTTACGGTTTTTGAATTATCGACCGCTAACCGACAAGAGTAGCTCTGAAATGCTCCATTTACTCGAATGTAAATCGGGAGAAGGATTTCCAAAACTGCACTCTTTTTTAACTCGCTGCCATTTCCACATTTCTGAAGCTAGGACCACAAAACTTAATGAGTGTGTTCTTTAAGGCCTTTCTGGCTCGATCGTGAAAAAAAATTGTCGATATCATGTATGATTTTAACCAAATAGCACTAGTTTGACGTCCTAGATGTGAGGCAGAAATTGCTCTCAAATCAGCTCCCTCACAGTCCGTTGCTACGGCCCTTGCCAACGGTCACCTAGCAACCAAAAACAGCTGGGCCAAGAGAGAGAGTGACAGACAGACAGACACTAGACACACATCAGACAGACAGACAGACAGACAGACACACAGGAGACGCACATCAGACAGACAGACAGACAGACAGACACACAGGAGACACACATCAGACAGACAGACAGACAGACAGACACACAGGAGACGCACATCAGACAGACAGACAGACAGACAGACACACAGGAGACACACATCAGACAGACAGACAGACAGGAGACACACATCAGACAGACAGACAGACAGACAGGAGACACACATCAGACGGACAGACAGACAGAGCGACATGTAGACACACACACACAGAGCTGCTTAAGCGTGCTCTCACATGCACACAGATGCACACACACAGTATATTTCCCAACATTTAAACTACATTAAACGATCATTTTTTCACTCATTCAATGTGCGGCTTGATCGGACTCTGTATGCAATAATTCAGTTTTCTAGAATATTAATCTTTCGCATCGTAAGACGCGAACAGCTGCGAGACACTTCCCATAAGAAATGAATGGGATGAGGTAAAAAAACTCGCAAATCTGCAATGTTTTTCAAACATCTCCTGCTCGGGCATACGTTCACGTGGAAACACCATTCCAGCTTTAAAATGTAGGCACAAGTCCTGAGTATTTAAGTTGTATTTGAACCTTTTTCCTATGTTGTGTAGTTTTTGAACTGTGATCCTTGAATGAAGGTGAGTGATTTTGGAAAAATTCAGGGTTTTCAATGATTGTGTATGGCGGAATGTTCGTGCAGCAGAGCAGAGAGGGCCAACTGACAGAGTGAGAGAGACTCAAAAATTTGCTCCGAAATTTTCTCTTTCCGTGACGATCCTGACCACAAATTAGGCTCAAAAACAGTGATATTTCCCAGAGTTGTAGCCACACGTGTCTTCTTTCTCCCAATGTGTCCACTTTATCGGTAGGATTTACGGTTTTTGAATTATCGACCGCTAACCGACAAGAGTAGCTGTCAAATGCTCCATTTACTCCAATGTAAATCGGGAGAAGGATTTCCAAAACTGCAACCCTTTTTAACTCGCTGCCATTTCCACATTTCTGAAGCTAGGACCACAAAACTTAATGAGTGTGTTCTTTAAGGCCTTTCTGGCTCGATCGTGAAAAAAAATTGTCGATATCATGTATGATTTTGACCAAATAGCACTAGTTTGACGTCCGAGATGTGAGCCAGAAATTGCTCTCAAATCAGCTCCCTCACAGTCCGTTGCTACGGCCCTTGCCAACGGTCACCTAGCAACCAAAAACAGCTGGGCCAAGAGAGAGGGTGACAGACAGACAGACACGAGACACACATCAGACAGACAGACAGACAGACAGACACACAGGAGACACACATCAGACAGACAGACAGACAGGAGACACACATCAGACAGACAGACAGGAGACACATATCAGACAGACAGACAGACAGAGAGAAATGTACACACACACACACAGAGCTGCTTAAGCGTGCACTCACATGCACACAGACGCACACACACAGTATATTTCCCAACATTTAAACTCATTAAACGATTATTTTTTCACTCATTCAATGTGCGGCTTGATCGGAGTCTGTATGCTATTATTCAGTTTTCTAGAATATTAATGTTTCGCGTCGTAAGACGCGAACAGCTGTGAGACACTTCCCATAAGGAATGAATGGGATGAGGTCAAAAAACTCACAAATCTGCGATGTTTTTCAAACATTTCCTGCTCTGGCAAGGATTCACCTTGAAACACCATTCCAGCTTTAAAATGTAGGCACAGGTCTTGAGTATTTTTGTTGTATTTGAACTTTTTTCCTATGATGTGTAGTTTTTGAACTGTGATCCTTGAACGATGGTGAGTGATTTTGGAGAAATTCAGGGTTTTCAATGATTGTGTATGGGGGAATGTTCGAGCAGCAGAGTGGAGAGGGCCAACTGACTCCCTCACAGTCCGTTGCTACGGCCCCTGCCAACTGTCACCTAGCAACCGAAATCAGCTGGGCAAAGAGAGAGAGTGACAGACAGACAGACAGACAGACAGACAGGAGACATACATCAGACAGACAGACAGATAGGAGACACACATCGGACAGACAGACAGACAGGAGACACACATGAGACAGACAGACAGACAGAGAGACATGTACACACACACACACAGCCATGCTTAAGCGTGCACTCACATGCACACAAACGCACACACACAGTATATTTCCCAACATTTAAACTCCATTTAATGATTATTTTTTCACTCATTCAATGTGCGGCTCGATCGGTCTCGGGTTGCTATTATTCAGCTTTCAATAATAATAATAATAATAATGATAAGTTTCACATAAGAAATGAACAGGGCGAGGTCAAAAAAGTCGCAAATCTGCGACGTTTTTCAAACATCTCCTGCTCTGGCATACATTCACGTAGAAACACCATTTCAGCTTTAAAATGTAGGCACAAGTCCTGAGTATTTAAGTTGTATTCGAACTTTTTTGCTATGATGTGTAGTTTTTGAACTGTGATCCTTGAATGACGGTGAGTGATTTTGGATTTTGGTTTTCAATGATTGTGTATGGCGGAATGTTCGTGCAGCAGAGTGGAGAGGGCCAACTGACAGAGTGAGAGAGACTCAAAAATTTGCTCAGAAATTTTCTCTTTCCGTGAAGGTCCCAGCCACAAATTTGGCTCAAAAACATTGATATTTTCTAGAGTTGTAGCCACACTTGTCTTCTTTCTCCCAATGTGTCTTCTTTATCGGTAGGATTCATGGTTTTGGATTGATCTGTCTCTAACCGACAAGAGTAGCTCTCAACTGTTCTATTCACTCCAATGTAAATCGGAAAGAGTTTTTGCAAAACTGCGGCCTTGTTTAACTCGCTCCTATTACCACATTTCTGAAACTAGGACCACAAAACTTAATGTGTGTGTTCCTTAAGGCATTTCCCGCTTGATGGTGAGGAAGCTTTGCTGATGCCATGTTTGCTTTTTCGTCACGGGGCAAAGCGCACAGCCCACTCTCGCGATTTCCCGGCGGGGAATTGTCTAGTTAGTGGGCTGTGCTCGCCAGCCCACTATGGACACCTCTATAGCAGAGCTATAGGTGTCCATAGTGGGCTGTGCGGAGCACAGCCCACTATTGTTATTGCTCGTGTCTCTTCTTATTAGTGGGCTGTGCTCGCCAGCCCACTATTGTTATTGCTCGTGTCTCTTCTTATTAGTGGGCTGTGCTCGCCAGCCCACTATGGACACCTCTATAGCAGAGCTATAGGTGTCCATAGTGGGCTGTGCGGAGCACAGCCCACTATTGTTATTGCTCGCGCCTCTTCTTATTATTATTCATCCTCCTTCCGATCTTTTGGCAGTTTTCACGCCCCGCACCGTTGAGCGAATACAAACAAAAAATATATCAAAACGTGCGGCTCGGGCGGACTCGGTCCTGCTATTATTTTTCTCAGGAAATATGAATTTTTCGCGACGCTAGTCGCGATAAACTGCGACAAATTTCCCATAAGGAATGAATGGGACGAGGTCAAAAAACTCGCAAATCTGCGACGTTTTTCAAACATCTCCATGCTCTGGCATACGTTCACGCTAGAAACACCATTCCAGCTTTAAAATGTAGGCACAAGTCCTGAGTATTTTTGTTGTATTTGAACTTTTTTCCTACGATGTGTAGTTTTTGAACTGTGACCCTTGAATGGCGGTGAGTGATTTTGGAGAAATTCAGGGTTTTCAATGAGTGTGTATGGCGGAATGTTCGTGCAGCAGCAGTGGAGAGGACCAACTGACAGAGTGAGTGAGATTCAAAAATTCGCTCAGAGATTTTCTCTTTCCGTGACGATCCTGGCCACAAATTAGGCTCAAAAACAGTGATATTTTCCAGAGTTGTAGCCACACTTGTCTTCTTTCTCCCAATGTGTCCACTTTATCGGTAGGAATTACGGTTTTTGAATTATCGACCGCTAACCGACAAGAGTAGCTCTGAAATGCTCCATTTACTCCAATGTAAATCGGGAGAAGGATTTCCAAAACTTCACGCTTTTTTAACTCGCTGCCATTTCCACATTTCTGAAGCTAGGACCACAAAACTTAATGAGTGTGTTCTTTAAGGCCTTTCTGGCTCGATCGTGAAAAAAAATTGTTGATATCATGTAAGATTTTGACCAAATAGCACTAGTTTGACGTCCTAGATGTGAGGCAGAAATTGCTCTCAAATCAGCTCCCTCACAGGCCGTTGCTACGGCCCTTGCCAACGGTCACCTAGCAACCAAAAACAGCTGGGCCAAGAGAGAGAGTGACAGACAGACAGACACTAGACACACATCAGACAGACAGACAGACAGACAGACACACAGGAGACACACATCAGACAGACAGAAAGACAGACAGGAGACACACATCAGACAGACAGACGGACAGACAGACAGAGCGACATGTAGACACACACACAGAGCTGCTTAAGCGTGCTCTCACATGCACACAGACGCACACACACAGTATATTTCCCAGCATTTAAACGACATTAAACGATCATTTTTTCACTCATTCAATGTGCGGCTTGATCGGACTCTGTATGCTATAATTCAGTTCTCTAGAATATTAATCTTTCGCGTCGTAAGACGCGAACAGCTACGAGACACTTCCCATAAGGAATGAATGGGATGAGGTCAAAAAACTTGCAAGTCTGCGATGTTTTTCAAACATCTCCTGCTCTGGCATACATTCAGCTAGAAACACCATTCCAGCTTTAAAATGTAGGCACAGGTCTTGAGTATTTTTGTTGTATTTGAACTTTTTTCCTATGATGTGTAGTTTTTGAACTGTGATCCTTGAACGATGGTGAGTAATTTTGAGAAATTCTGGGTTTTCAATGATTGTGTAAGGGGGAATGTTCGTGCAGCAGAGTGGAGGAGGGCCAACTGACTCCGTCACAGTCCGTTGCTACGGCCCCTGCCAACTGTCACCTAGCAACCGAAATCAGCTGGGCAAAGAGAGAGAGTGACAGACAGACAGACAGACAGACAGACAGACAGGAGACATACATCAGACAGACAGACAGACAGACAGGAGACCACACATCAGACAGACAGACAGACAGAGAGGACATGTACACACACACACACCCACACACACACACACACAGCAATGCTTAAGCGTGCACTCACATGCCACAAACGCACAACACAGTATATTTCCCAACATTTATAAACTACATTTAATGATTATTTTTTTGCTCATTCAATGTGCGGCTCTCGATCGGACTCGGGTTGCTATTATCAGCTTACGAACTGTTGATTTTTCACGACATAAAGTCGCGAAAAACTGCGATAAATTTCCCATAAGGAATGAATGGGGCAAGGTCAAAACAGTCGCAAATCTGCGTATGTGTATGGCGGAATGTTCGTGCAGCAGAGTGGAGAGGGCCAACTGACAGAGTGAGAGGGATCCAAAATTTGCTCAGAAATTTTCTCTTTCCATGACGATCCTGGCCACAAATTAGGCTCAAAAACAGTGATATTTTCCAGAGTTCTAGCCACACTTGTCTTCTTTCTCCCAATGTGTCTACTTTATCGGTAGGATTTACTGTTTTTGAATTATCGACCGCTAACCGACAAGAGTAGCTCTCAAATGCTCCATTTACTCCAATGTAAATCGGGAGGAGAAATTTCAAAACTGCACCCTTTTTTAACTCGCTGCCATTTCCACATTTCTGAAGCTAGGACCACAAAACGTGATGTGTGTGTTCCTTAAGGCCTTTCCCGCTTGATGGTGAGGAAACTTTGCTGATGCCATGTTTGCTTTTTCGTCACGGGGCAAAGCGCACAGCCCACTCTCGCGATTTCCCGGCGGGGAATTGTCTAGTTATTATTCATCCTCCTTCCGATTTTGGCAGTTTTCACGCCCCGCACTGTTGAGCGCATACAAACAAAAAATATATCAAAACGTGCGGCTCGGGCGGACTCGTCCTGCTATTATTTTTCTCAGGAAAATATGAATTTTTCGCGACGCGAGTCGCGATAAACTGCGACAATTTTCCCATAAGGAATGAATGGGACGAGGTCAAAAAAATCGCAAATCTGCAACGTTTTTCAAACATCTCCAGCTCTGGCATACATTGAGCTAGAAACACCATTACAGCTTTAAAATGTAGGCACAAGTCCTGAGTATTTTTGTTGTATTTGAACTTTTTTCCTATGATGTGTAGTTTTTGAACTGTAATCCTTGAATGACAGTGAGTGATTTTGGAAAAATTCAGGGTTTTCAATGATTGTGTATGGCGGAATGTTCGTGCAGCAGCGTGGAGAGGGCCAACTGACAGAGTGAGAGAGACTCAAAAATTCTCTCTGAAATTTTCTCTTTCCGTGACGATCCTGGCCACAAATTAAGCTAAAAAACAGTGATATTTTCCAGAGTTGTAGCCACACTTGTCTTCTTTCTCCCAATGTGTCCACTTTATCGGTAGGATTTACGGTTTTTGAATTATCGACCGCTAACCGACAAGAGTAGCTGTCAAATGCTCCATTTACTCCAATGTAAATCGGGAGAAGGATTTCCAAAACTGCAACCCTTTTTAACTCGCTGCCATTTCCACATTTCTGAAGCTAGGACCACAAAACTTAATGAGTGTGTTCTTTAAGGCCTTTCTGGCTCGATCGTGAAAAAAAATTGTCGATATCATGTATGATTTTGACCAAATAGCACTAGTTTGACGTCCTAGATGTGAGGCAGAAATTGCTCTCAAATCAGCTCCCTCACAGTCCGTTGCTATGGCCCTTGCCAACGGTCACCTAGCAACCAAAAACAGCTGGGCCAAGAGAGAGAGTGACAGACAGACAGACACTAGACACACATCAGACAGACAGACAGACAGACAGACACACAGGAGACACACATCAGACAGACAGAAAGACAGACAGGAGACACACATCAGACAGACAGACAGACAGACAGACAGAGCGACATGTAGACACACACACACAGAGCTGCTTAAGCGTGCTCTCACATGCACACAGACGCACACACACAGTATATTTCCCAGCATTTAAACGACATTAAACGATCATTTTTTCACTCATTCAATGTGCAGCTTGATCGGACTCTGTATGCTATAATTCAGTTCTCTAGAATATTAATCTTTCGCTTCGTAAGACGCGAACAGCTGCGAGACACTTCCCATAAGGAATGAATGGGATGAGGTCAAAAAACTCGCAAGTCTGCTAAGTTTTTCAAACATCTCCTGCTCTGGCATACATTCAGCTAGAAACACCATTCCAGCTTTAAAATGTAGGCACAGGTCTTGAGTATTTTTGTTGTGTTTGAACTTTTTTCCTATGATGTGTAGTTTTTGAACTGTGATCCTTGAACGATGGTGAGTGATTTTGGAGAAATTCTGGGTTTTCAATGATTGTGTATGGGGGAATGTTCGTGCAGCAGAGTGGAGAGGGCCAACTGACTCCGTCACAGGCCGTTGCTACAGCCCCTGCCAACTGTCACCTAGCAACCGAAATCAGCTGGGCAAAGAGAGAGAGTGACAGACATACAGACAGGAGACATACATCAGACAGACAGACAGTCAGACAGACAGGAGACACACATCGGACAGACAGACAGACAGACAGGAGACACACATGAGACAGACAGACAGACAGACAGAGAGACATGTACACACACACACACACACACAGCCATGCTTAAGCTTGCACTCACATACATGCAAACGCACACACACAGTATATTTCCCAACATTTAAACTACATTAATGATTATTTTTTCGCTCATTCAATGTGCAGCTCATTCGGACTCGGGTTGCTAATATTCAGCTTTACGAAATATTAATTTTTCGCGACATAAGCTGCGAAAAACTGCGATAAATGTCCCATAAGGAATGAATGGGGCGAGGTCAAAAAAGTCGCAAATCTGCGACGTTTTTCAAACATCTCCTGCTCTGGCATACGTTCACGTAGAAACACCATTTCAGCTTTAAAATGTAGGCACAAGTCCTGAGTATTTAAGTTGTATTTGAACTTTTTTGCCATGATGTGTAGTTTTTGAACTGTGATCCTTGAATGACAGTGAGTGATTTTGGAAAAATTCTGGGTTTTCAATGATTGTGTATGGCGGAATGTTCGTGCAGCAGAGTGGAGAGGGCCAACTGACAGAGTGAGAGAGACTCAAAAATTTGCTCAGAAATTTTCTCTTTCCGTGAGGATCCTGGCCACAAATTAGGCTCAAAAACAGTGATATTTTCCAGAGTTGTAGCCACACTTGTCTTCTTTCTCCCAGTGTGTCTACTTTATTGGTAGGATTTACTGTTTTTGAATTATCGACCGCTAACCAACAAGAGTAGCTCTGAAATGCTCCATTTACTCCAATGTAAATCGGGAGGAGGAATCTCAAATCTGCACCCTTTTTTTAACTCGCTGCCATTTCCACATTTCTGAAGCTAGGACCACAAACTTGATGTGTGTGTTCCTTAAGGCCTTTCCCGCTTGATGGTGAGGAAACTTTGCTGATGCCATGTTTGCTTTTTCGTCACGGGGCAAAGCGCACAGCCCACTCTCGCGATTTCCCGGCGGGGAATTGTCTAGTTATTATTCTTCTTCCGTATGTTTTTTGTCCGTTTTCAACTCATTCAAACTTTGTCCGATTCAAACCATTCAAATATCAAAATGTTCAGCTTTTTAAGGACATTCCTGCTATTACTTTTGGCTTTTCTAACTATTATACTTTTGGAAATATTCAGCTTTTAATGCAAAATTTTCCCCATTCATTCTTATGGGGATTTTTTCAAATTTCATTCTGCTATAACTTCAGCATACCTTCAGCTATTTAAACCATTCAAACATTAAAATGTTCAGCCTTTTAAGCTCCTTCAGCCTTATAATTTTCAGCTTTTCAACTTTTTAACTTCTTCAGCAATTCAGCTTTTTCAAAAAAAGATTTAACATCTTCAAATCCTCTTCAAAACTCATCGAATTTCAGCCTCTACTTGTTCCTCATACGTTGAGCGAGAGACACCATTCAAACTTTAAAACGGTCTCAAGACCTTGAACTACTGGCGATGTATTCAGTTTTTAAAAATTTAGTACGGTTTTGAAAATATCGCAGTTTTAGTTTTTAAGATTTTTAGCTCCTCTTCTGATTTTATAATGGGTGTTTATTGCGTGAGCTAGAGTGGGTGACATCATCGCCAGAGTGAAGAGAGGCTTTTGAAGATAGGAAAGAAAATTCTCTTCAGCTTGATTTTGGTCCCAAATCTTTTACTTGACATAGACAATATTTGGATAGAAATGTAGGAAAACTTGTTGTGTGTCAGCTGATTGCCTCATTTCAGATGTGGGACTAACAGTTTTGGATTTAGAAGCCCGGCAGCGACACCAACCCAAAACCTCGGTCCATAAGCCGCAATGTTAATTTTGAGCCCAGATTTCTGGCCGAGAGCAGACGGTACCTGATTTGTCTCTCGCTGATGTGCCCTCATCACTCGACTGAAATGAAAATAACATCAACGTGTTCAGCAAGGTCTCCTGTCACTCAACATACACATTATATGGCGATTACCATCACGTTTTTTTCAGAAATCGCAGGGGTTTGGGAGGCTTTCTCCCATTCGTTTCTTATGGGGACCTATTGATCTTTGTCTCTGTATTTCTCCAGCGTGTGTATCTGAAGAATGCAGGTATATTGCAGGAGCCAGTGTGTGTGACATCATCGCTACAGTGTAGAGCAGCTGGAAAATCTGGACAAAGAATTCTCTTCAGCTGGATTTGGATCTCATATCTTTTACTTCACATAGACCAGTGGTGTCAAACTGATCCAGTAAAGGGCCGTGTGGCTGCAGGTTTTCATTACAACCAAGCGAGAACACACCTGATACAAATTAGGTGTGTTCTTAGCAATGATGTCACACACACTGGCTCCAGCAATAAACCTGCATTCTTCATTCTTTGAGCTCTTTCACCCTTTGACTTTTTTACATTTTCATCCTTTTTTCAACTCTTTAACCTCTTCCAGCCCTCTTACTCTACAGCTTTTCATGTTTTTTTCGCCTTTTTAACTTCCTCCAGCCCTCTTACTCTACTGCTTATCATCCTTTTTTAGCCTTTTTTGACCATTTTACCCTCTTCCAGCCCTCTTTCTCTACAGCTTTTCATTGTTTTCACCTTTTTAACCTCTTCCAGACCTTCTTACTCTAAGACTTTTCATACTTTTTCACCTTCTTAACCTCTTCCATCCTTTCTTACTCAACAACTTTTCATATTTTTTTACCTTCTTAACCTCTTCCAGCCCTTCTTACTCTACAACTTTTCATATTTTTTAACCTCTTCCAGCCCTCTTACTCTACGACTGTTCATATTTTTTCACCATTTTAACCTCTTCCAGCCTTCTTACTCTACAGCTTTTCATATGTTTTCACCTTTTTAACCTCTACCAGCCCTCTTACTGTACAGCTTTTCGTCCTTTTCTAACCTTTTGAAGCTCTTTCAGCCTTTAACTTACCACCTCTTAGCCTTTTTTTCAATATTGTAACCTCTTCCAGCCCTCTGAATATACAGCTTTTCATCTTTTTCTCACCTATTTGAGCTCTTTCACCCTTAAACTTTTTTACCTTTTCATCCTTTTTCAACTCCTTAACCTCTTCCAGCACTCTTACTCTCCAGCTTTTCATAGATTTTCACCTTTTTAACCTCTTCTAGCCCTCTTACTCTACTGCTTGTCATCCTTTTTAGCCTTTTTTGACCATTTTAACCTCTTCCAGCCCTTTTTCTCTACAGTTTTTCATATGTTTTCACCTTTTTAACCTCTTCCAGCCCTCTTACTGTACAGCTTTTCATATGTTTTCACATTTTTAACCTCTTCCAGCCCTTCTTACTCTACAACTGTTCATATTTTTTCACCTTTTTAACCTCTTCCAGCCCTCTTACTGTACAGCTTTTCGTCCTTTTCTGTCCTTTTGAAGCTCTTTCAGCCTTAAACTTTCCACCTCTTAGCCTTTTTTTTCAACATTTTAACCCCTTCCAGCCCTATGACTGTACAGCTTTTCATCCTTTTCTCACCTTTTGAAGCTCTTTCAGCCTTTAACTTTTTGCCTTTTAGCCTTTTTTCAACATTTTAACCTGTTCCAGCAATCTTACTCTACAACTGTACATATTTTTTCACCTTTTTAACCTTTTCCAGCCCTTCTTACTCTACAGCTTTTCATCCTTCTTCACCTTTTTTATGCTTTTTCGGCCCTCTTGCTTCATCCTTTTACACCTTCTTAAGCTTTTTCGGCCCTCTTACTCCACATCTACTCGTCCGTTCCTCACCATTTTAACCTCTTCCAACCCTCTTACTGTACAGCTTTTCAACCTTTTTTCACCGTTTTCACCCCTTTCCAGCCCTCTTACTTTACAGCTTTTCATATTTTTTTCACCTTTTTAACCTCCTCCAGCCCTTTTACCCTACAGCTTTTCAATCATTTCATTCCCTTTTCACCTATTTAAGCTCTTTCATCCTATAACTTTTCACCTTTTTAGCCTTCTTTCACCATTTTAACATCTTCCTGCCGTCTTAATCTCCAGCTTTTCGCCTTTCTTTCAACATTCTTATAGTTTCATGCATTTTCGGCAGAACATTCAGCAGATCTGGTTTCAGCCTTCAGCATTCACACTATATTTTCGCAGGAAATACAATTTTTCTAGTTGTATTATTTATTCACCTTTATTAACGTATTACCATGTTAAACTGTAAGTGGATTTTACTTATTATTGAATACAAATCAAACCAAGAGTGAGATCAATTAAACCTATATGCAGTGTTGGGGAGACTTAAACTACATGTAGTTGAACTACACAGCTTAACTACAATTTGCTGTAACTTGCTGGTAGTTAAACTACATTCATATTTTGTGCTGCGTCAAGTAATTCAACTACTTTTTGGGTAATTTTTTGTGGTTTAACCACTCAATGTACTAACTACAATTTTGGCAAATAAGACGAGTTTTCATATATATATATATATATATATATATATATATATATATATATATATATACATATATATATATATATAGAAATAAAAGATCTATATAATATACATTTTATTTTATTTTTCTTTGAAAAAGTTCAACACTGGTGTCCCAGCCAGTGCAGCATGTGAGCGGCTTTTTAGTGTTGGTAAAGATGTTTATAGTGCCAAATGGATCTGGCTGTCTGATAAAAACTTTGAGAGACTGCTCATGTGACATCTAGTTCTAGTGCCGAAGTGTTAGTGCCTCTGAAGTTCCTGTGATGTTGACCAAAAATGTCAGCTTTTGTTCTTTAAAAAATAAAACTTGAGTTGAGAGGCATATTTGTATGTGAATTTTTTGTAGGCTATTATATTTTGTTTCATATACATCATATGTTGATTTATTAAACGCTGATTTAAATGAGTATAATGAGTATAAGTAGTTGCTAAAGCTACTTTTTTTAGCAGTAGTTTTACAAACCACATTTCTCCAGGAGTAGAAATGCAGTTTGTTAAAACTACAGCCAGGCTGAACTACATGTAGTTTTACATGCTACGCTTGCAAACTAGCTTCCCCACTGCATATACAGTGTTAATATTTAATGGGCCCCGGGCCACTCTGCACTGAAAAAATTGGGCCTTAAGGTCGAAAAGGTTAAGAACCCCTGGTATAACCCATTCACTGATGCCTTCTATTGTCACTTTCCTTTCTTTCTCCTTGTCAATGTTCCAGGTACATGTCACTGTTATGGACAACAATGACAACCCTCCCATCTTCTCCCAACCGACCTACGATGTCATTATATCTGAAGACACGCCACCGGACACTAAGGTGGTCCAGGTCATGGCAACAGACCGTGATGAGCATCACCGGCTGACCTACTCTCTGCAGAGCTCCATTGACCCCAATAGCATGCATCTTTTTCGCATTCACCCCACCCTGGGTACCATCTACACTGCTCAGAGGCTGGACCACGAGGCCTGTGCCCAGCACATCCTAACTGTCATTGTAAGTCTATGTCACTCTCTCTGCCAATACTCATAATTAGGATATTGTGGCTGTCTTAATTCCAGGGTATGATTGGCAGTTTTTGACTATTTTTGATTTTGCCATTATATTTCACCTTAAAAACTATTTACTTGGTGTCATTATTTTCAGCACAACCTCACATGTGTGACTGTACAGTTATTTTTATTTTTATTTTGACATACTGTATTAACACAATGGACCTAAAATCACAAAAAAACATAAAATCTGAGTAGAAAAAGTTAGATTGTTTACTGTGAAAACCACAAATATGTTTAACTAACCATTTATTATTACTTATAATACAAATATAAATTGTTTGCTAAATTTGTGCATTAGTTTTTAAAAATGTACAAAGTTATATGTAACTATTTACATTTAAATGCAGGCAATGCTCAGGTCTGCCTGAGCTCCTCCAGCTCAATGAAAAGCTGCACTGCCTGCTCCACATTCAGCAGTCTATTTTGACTCATTAAACCAAAAAACGACTCCACTACACACTAAACACACTACACCAAACACTACATAACAGACTAACAATACACTCCAAACACGCTAAATGGCACAAATCTCTCAACTTTCTAAACTCGCTATCTCTCTTACCGTCACTGTTGCTGTCACTTCCACAAATTCCCCCCGTTCCTCAGCAATCAAATCACGTGGTTTGCCGTTTAATTTTGTGATTTGTTGGTGTGGTGCCTTTTTCCACCAATAGGAAAGGGAGATTCCCGTTTTGACCGTTTCTTCCTTATCATAAGTTCGGTTTTACTTGGCCTATCAACATGATTTGAAAACTGGTATATACAGTAGGTGATTTGTTAATTTTTAACAAGGGGGATGGTCCAATGGGAGCACCACCCTGCCCCGACACACCTATGTACACCTCCCAATGGACACTGCAGGACGCCTTAACCATAACTGTGACATTTCTAATTCTACAATTCCATTTTATCCAGTTATCTTCCTTCTCTCCCAACTACAACTGTCTTCTTAAAACTGTATTAAAGTAATGAGTAAATACACCTTAAAATTGTAGCAGTAGACTGAGTTTATTCATTATTTTCTCATGTTTCTCACAATACACTACAAGCAGGGTTATTTTAAGTTACATGACTCACAATAATAATAATACTACCATTGAAATTCCTTGAAGGACACACAATGAACATTGTGCAAAATAGCAGGGCCCGACTGATTTATTGGTATTTCGCTTTATCGATTTACTGGCTGATTTATGAGGTTTTAAAACCTTATATTTAAAAGGTATAATGCAGAAAAACATGCTTTGGGCGATTAAAAATTGGTGTAATGACATAGATTGTCCAGCAGAATGAGTTTCAATTGGGATAAAATAGCTGGTGTCAGGAAATTAGAGTTCTCAACGGGCCTGAAAATTACGACCCAGCTCATTTGCGTATTTTTTGACCCGTTGAAAACTCTACTGGAAATGTAACAGCTACCTCACTAATGGTTAAACTATAAACCAGCACAAAAATGACAATTGGCAACATAACATAAGCCACCATGTTCTGAACAGACACACTTAAAATGCTAACAAAAAGTAACATTTTGGTTTTAGAACATTAATAGCAAACTTTTATTGATCTGGTCATTATTTAGTTTTTATACAATATTGGGAGTCTGCACATGGTATTTTATTTTGAAAATTGACTGGATGCTCTATGCCTTTACTGTGTCTTCCGGTTGGAACGATCTGCTCTGTGCAGCTTGTTGCAGCTTTCGTCAAAAATAAACCGGGCAGCTGGATCGCAAAGCAGCCGTGCCCGGCATGACTGTCACTTAACTGTGCGTCGGAGCTGATCGTGACCGCTTGTGATTTGTCACACACTATCTGCTGCTAGCGCATGGAGAGTTACGTCAGGTTAACAAGGGGGATGCTTTTGTTAATTTTGCTAACACGGCGGCATCCCCCCTCATCCCCCTCAAATCGCCTACTGGGTATATAGTTCAATGGACGCACACAACACACACGTCGGAACCGAGACTCACAGTTGCTGCGTCTTGCTGCTACGTCATCTTATATTGGTCACGTGACGCAATGGTGTGCAGTGATTGGCTCTGGTGCGCACGTGACTATGGTGGCTATGGTTAAATGATAGTGGAACTCGTAAAGCATTTCTGAAATAATTTATTAATGGTATCATTGTAGGCCAAACAAATGTGACGTTGCACACCCTTGAACCACGCAGCAGCCATATGGAAACTCTCAGGTCAGTCTGATCCTGATCCGCAGAGATATCTGAGGCAAACACACACAGACAGACAGACAGACAGAGATTCCTTGCTTTTATAGAAAGATAGTCTCATCTAAAAATAATTCAACTTCCTTGGTCATTCATCGTGCTGATTGTTTCTAGACTGTTAGGAGGAAGGAAAAGCAGGCAATTATAGCTGAAAGCTCAAATTCGTTCCTATACTGTAGAACAGGTGTACCCACAATTCATGGCTGAGTGTGTGTGTGTGTGTGTGTGTGTGCGTGCGTGTGTGTGTTGGAAGAAAAAAATGAAAAAAATATAGTTAGGGTTCACAATGGCCACACAAGAGAACTACAAACAAAAAGGCAGACAAAAGAAATCTACAACATAGCCGACAAGGAATGGTCTAATGTCCATGTCCTCACTGAGATCATACGCAGGTGTGATATGAACAGTGTTGGGTAACGTTTAAAAAGTATCTAGTACTTATGAGTACCAAAAGTTACTGCGAAACCCCTGTGTGCTGTAGGTTTACCTTCAGCTGGCAAGCAGCCACCTGCTAAGCAACAGAACAGAAACGGAAACAGTGCCAGTGCTTCAGGGTTTTTATTTTATCTTTGTGGCAACTAAAGGAAAGGTAAATAACGTGTTACATTAACCATTGCAACAAAAAAGAAGCTTGAGTATTGTAACAGACAGTGTTGGGAATAACGGCGTTAGAATAAACGGCGTTACTAACGGCGTTACTTTTTATCAGTAACGGGTAATCTAACTAATTACTATTTCCACCGTTACAACGCCGTTACCATTACCGACTATTAAATGTGGCGTGTTACAAACTGAAGCTGATCGTTGAAGCTGTTGTCATCCTACTCGGCTCTCAGCCACCGGAGCTAGTGTTGTGACGTTCACGAACGAACCGATTCTATTGAACGGCTCGTTAACATGAACGATGGGAACCGAGTTGCAGCTGGGAACCGTTCTTTTTTTTTTCTTTTTAATATATCACTGTGTGCTCCTCCCCTAAGTGGGACAGAGAAGTTACATGGGGAGGAGCACAGCCCAGCTGCACGGTGCTTATTAGATATGCAAATGTAGCATGACGCCATCTGAGTTGTGCACGCTGCCTTTGAGTAAAAAAAAACAAAACAAACAAACAAGAAACACGTGACTGCCCCTACCTAGGATAGCAGAGCAGCTGCAGTGGTCTTAATTAGGAGGAGGACAGTTTTGTTCCAAATCTCACCCCATCATACCTCCCAGTGATTATTTCCAAGATAAAATTAGTTTCCATCAGGCTGGCTTCTTAAAACGTAATAGTTTTTTGAACGGCTCTTTGAAAGGAACAGCTCACCAAGATCCGGCTCCCCTCAAAGAGCCATAAATCCCATCTCTAACTGGAGCTGCAGAGCTGTTTTTTTTTCCTCCGGTGAGGGAGGAGGGAGGGGCGAGACAACCGCATAAGTGATGATGATTGGCTCTCTAACGTTGAGTGAGAGTTCTTAAGCCAATCAGTGGCAATGTTCGGTTTACACACAAGCCACACACGCACACAGCAGCCTCGCACACACAAACTAGCAGAGGTGAACTGCAGCAATGGCGAGTCCGGAGGGAAAGTTAACGTTTTCAAAGTGGAAGTACAGACACTACTTTAATCTCCTTTGTCCACGTCCGTTATAAGCAACTCTACTCTAATGAATCATCTCTCAGTGGCACACGCTTCTACAAAATTAACAACAACGCAATAGTTACTTTTCCTGGTAACTAAATACTTTTATAGTGGAGTAATTCCGTTACTAACTCAGTTACTTTTTGGGAGAAGTAACTATAACTAATTACTTTTTAAAAGTAACGTGCTCAACACTGGTAACAGATTACTTTGTAATAAGTGACCCTCAACACTGGATATGAGCTTGGTTTAGGAGTGTGTTTGTCAATTCTATACATGTAAAATGCGTTGTCAATTGGATTTGTTGTGTGTGTAGCTGTGCTATGCTCTTTTCTGTGCCAAGTTCAATGTTTCCAGCATTTGAAGAAGAGATGCTGGCTATTCCTTAGCTGATGAGTTTGGTTTGAGGTTTGGTAAAGTTGTGATTCCAATGTCGAACAGTGTCTGATGAGAAGTTGGGTTAAACTGGTCACTCCTTTTTGGTCCTTGCAGAGTAAACATCTCTGTGCCTACTTGTTTTATGTTCTTCCTGCTTGTAAAGGTAGCTGGCAGGCATTGTGTCTCAGCTGCTGGTGTTAACTAACCTTGGGTAGTAGGCATGCCCTTGTGTAGCTGCTCTAGAAAGAAGCAAAGTGTAGCTGCTGGGACTGCAGCGAGAGAGTCCAGGAGAGGAGTCTTTTAGTCCTGCGTTTCATATGTAGAGCAGCAGGAGAACCAGAGGCAATCTTCAAGTCTGTGCTTTCATTTTAACTGATATTATAATTTAGCAATTAAGCTAATACAATGCAGTGAACAGTATCTATCCTTTATTACAGGAAAGAGTAGGATTTTGTACTTATTTGTGTATCCAACAGTAAACTACTATGATTAATTATAGAATAGAAATTCAAATGTAAGGATTGACGCATCAAAGCAAGCTAAACACTGCATGAAAAGTGGGATTTTGGTCCCCGTAAACATCTGGAAATCTCCCAAATTTTCAGTAGTTAATGACAATTTACAATCTGTGACATCGCGTTCTTCTGTGCAACATATTGACGGAAACGAACCACGATGTATGTGGAGCTTGCAGAGATGCTAATGGCTCTAATTAGCATATGCCATTTAGCCAGAGAATGTGTGGCCTGGCTTGAGTTTCCTCACTCAGTATTGGATGAAACCATTACTTTCAAACTAGAAAAATCACTGGCGATTGGTTGGCAGATCTGTTACTATTGGTCACCATGGGTCATTATAAATGTAAACCCCAATAATAGTTGTAATAGTCTAATTGACCAAAAACGGATCTAATCTAATAAGTCTTACCCTCTTTCTTCTTGATTGACTCCGAGCTGAAGTCTTTACAGCTTCTGCCTACGATGCAAGATCTGGTTGTTTGTACCTGAAGCTCCTTTGTACTGTCTCATAATATGTCTTACAGGCAGCTGAAAAACAAATAAACGTTATTATCAGCATCATGTAAATCTGGACTTGCAGACATATAGGAGCAAATAGGAGGTCACAGCCTTGTTATGAGGTGAGGTCAGTCTATGAAAACAAAATTCAAGCAGCGATAACTCGCTTTTCCAACTCACACACTCATAGCACGTCGTCTGACAAGTTCACAGTCCGTTAGTGATAAAACATGACACTGACTGACATGACTTTGGTACGATACCTGCCTAAAATATCTAAATACCGATACTAAAACAATACCATGGCGAAAAACTAAAATATCATCAAAAGTAATGGAATAAAATATTAGATGACAGAATGTGTAACTTAAAATGATTTATTTTTATTAATTAAAACACTTAAACTTAAAAAGTAAAAATAAAAATATATATTTTTGTAAAAGCTGCTGACCTTTATAGCAACTTAATATATATTATAACAACAATGAAATGATTATGCAGCAGTTTAACTTAGCTGCCAATGTGGTTACAAGCATCTCTGTATCCAAGAAGACAAGTACTTTATTCGTCCAACAAAGGGGAAATTTGCAATTTGCATTTCATGTTGATAAAGTTCAAACCCTGGATTATTAGCCTGCAAACTACATTAGTGTGCTAAAGTACAACATAAATGAGTCAGACCTGGTGGAGGTCTGTGCTCTAATCAGTCCATTTTATAATAATATGAATTACAATATTGTGAGCCTCACCACTCACTGCTCCTTCAGGAAGGACGGGAGGAAGGAAGAAAATCTGGAGAGAGTTAGGTGTTTATTTGGGGGCTTCAGCAGAGAATGTGGCACAACTCAAATATAAACAAATATAAATGAACAGCCATCACTCTGACAGCTGGGGCTCCGTCTCTCGCCGCTCCAGTCCTTCACAAGGACAAGAACCAGGTTACAAACATGCTTATATAGCTGCCTTTTCTCCCGGTGAAAAAGTTTTGCCCCTCTGTTGTACAGCTGCTGTTGACGTTCCTGGGCCTGGAGCAAATTCCCCTGTGATAACTGACCCAGTGAATGGAGTTTTGCTCTCAGGTCCAGGACGTGCTGCACCTCGTTTTTGCTGGTGCTTGGTCCTGTCTCCCAGTTTTCCTTAACCAGGTCCAAGACACCCCGTGGTTTTCTGCCGAACAGGAGTTCAAAGGGAGAAAATCCCGTGAAGGCCTGGGGAACCTCCCGCACTGCAAACAACAGAGGGTCCAACCATTTATCCCAATTACCGCTATCCTCATGCACGAACTGTTCTTTAGTGTCTTGTTAAACCGCTCCACGAGGCCATCAGTCTGGGGATGGTACACACTAGTCGGGAATGAGTGGATGCCCAGTAATTCATATAGTTTGCACAGTGTACGTGACATGAACGACGTGCCCTGATCAGTCAGGATCTCTTTCAGGACCCCGACTCGGGAGATGGCTTGAAACAGTGCCTGCGCAATGCTCTTTGCAGAGATATTGCGCAGGGGCATCGCCTCTGGATAGCGCGTTGTATAGTCCACTAGGACTACTGCAAAGCGATATCCCCTTGTGCTCCGGTCTAATGGCACGATGAGGTCCATGGCAATTCTATCAAACAGGACCTCAGTTAGTGGTAATGGGCGCAATGGCGCTTTTGTTGTGGCCTGAGGGTTGACTAATTGACATTCACGGCAGGATGCACACCACCGACTTACATCTGCCCGAATGCCCAGCCAGTAGAATCGAACCATGATCCAGTTCAGTGTTTTATCATAACCCAGGTGACCAACCATGGGGTTGTGATGAGCCGCCTGGAAAATGGTTTCCCGATGGCTTTTTGGCACCAATAACTGGGTTAGTTCTTCTCATAACAACAAAATAGGGGGTGAGTGAGTGCTGTGTTAGGGTGGACCTGGCCACCATCAGTTTTCATCACTTCTCATCCCGAGACTGCTCAAGTGGAAAATCTTCCATGGGAGCTATCGGCGGGGCCACCGGAGCCAGCCGTGCTGGCCCCCCAACCCTGCGCCCCCCCCTGGCAGCTTCGGGAGGTGGCCCCTCCGCCTCACCACCAAGTACAGCACACCACTCACATTTCCGTGATGTACGTGACCGCACCCTCATAGTTTCCCCCGCTAAGCTAGCAAACCCCGGCCAATTCGTGCCCAAGATTAGAGGGTGCGTGAGGCGAGTACTATCTCCAGCCCTGACTCTATGTTTTTTCCCTTTAGAATATATTTCCAGAGCCACCACAGGATAATCGTGAATATCCCCATGCACACATCTCACCTTCACCCACGATGCCTCTAGCAATGCCCCCGGTCGAACCAAGGGCTGGTGGATCATGGTCTGTTCACAACCCGAGTCCAGCAGAGCTTGGTGTGTACCCCCTGTATACATGCTGGTATGCGGTACATCCCTTCTGACCCGGGGGAGGGGGCTGGCAGCCCCGCAACCTGAACCACTTGCCCCACCTCCATGAGGGGGCACTCCACCCGGAGATGGCCAGGCTGCCCGCACACCTGCCCTGGCGTCTGAGGAGCCCCCCGGGGTGCCAGTCGATCAGACACGTAGGCTGGGCCCTGTGGAATGGAAGGCAGAATGTTATTCGCAGACCGGAGGGTGCAGGGTGCAGTGCGGTGGCTGCCGGGAATCTCCTTCACTGGCCTGGACTCCTCCCTCATGCTCCGCCGGGGAAGGGAGAGAAGGTCCTCCGCGAGGTTGATCGCTGCCTCGATGGTGCTTTGTGTCCCTCTTGGCAGTCCATAGTAAGGGGGCCAAGCCCAAGGGGCCGCGGTGCTAGGAACCCTATTGTAATCGTAAAGATTTTAATTTTAATTTTTTTCCGGCTAAAAGTGGTGCTGCAGGCTAAACCGTGCAAAGGAGGGCGGTGCAATTTGGAGGGTTAGTCCAGACTCCTGCGAATATCTCAGACACAAAAAACTACATATATCCGCCGGCAGGGGGCGCTATAACTTAGGCCTATAACTCCCAAACCATATGTTGTACATTCAAAAACCTTGTATCCCCAGATTCCCTGAATGGAGCTGAATCACTTTGCGTTTGGCCACGCCCACTTCCGTTACAACGTTTTTTTTTTCACAAAATCGCAAAAGCTGGAAAACCTACTTTTTCAAACTCCTCCTTGGGATTTTGTCCGATTTGTGTGAAACTTGGCACGTACACTCTTCAGCTGGATCTGATCTAAAGTTATCAAAAGAATTTTGCTCGGTCAAAAAATGCGCAAATTATTCACGAACACATTTCTGTGGCTAGCTATAAAAATGTAAACTGTTTGATATCTCGGTCAAACTAAATGCTGTTAACACCAAATTTTAGATCCTTGCTTGCCATAACACTGGGAAGGGATGAGCCCAATTTGGCGAATTTTGACCACTAGGGGGCGCTAAAAATATGGAAGTTTATATCTCTTGAACAGCGACACCTATTTTTACGAAATTTGGTAGGTATGATGTAGGGCCAGTCCTGAGGCCATTTCTTGTAGGTGGTCATGACTGGTCAATGTGGGCGTGCCTTATTACAACAAATCCAAATAGGCACACATTCAGACTTTTGCACTTCCAGTGCACTTCCCATTACAGCGAATACCACTGTGCAGACGTTGCCCTGTGTCTTCACTTTTGCCCAGAGCCCGTCATCCTTTGGGCCAACTTCTGTGGGCTCTGCGATGTGCAGGGTCTGAGTTGCACGGGAGGGCTTGGCCCCCGTTCATAACTGCTTGCAGTTCTAGTTTTTTTTTTAAATCAGAAAGACATGGTGGCCTCCATAGAGCTTGCCCGTGCTATGTATATTCATATAGGTAATTCTTCGCTCAGGAGGATAAGTCAGATTGTTGGCAGAGGTAATTGTACACCAACGAGGACTAACTTATGAACGAAGACGTTGATTTGAGTTAATACATTTTTTTAAATTGTTACACACTGTCATTTTAAGAAGAGTAAACTGAAACATGAACATTCTTTTACATTCATTTATTTTTTTTTTCATTCATAAGTCAAGTCTCTCAGGAACCTTGGAAACTCTTTCTGACTTGGTAGTGGCTCCAAAGGAGTTCCCAGTGGCTCTCAGGTGGATTCTGTTTCTCCTTAGAATGCCCTTGTCAGTTTCTACCAAGTATGACTTTGGCATGTCCGAAGTCCCTAGAATAGTCCCAGGAGCTTTCACTGTGGTGATCCAGGCATTCTGTCCTGAGGTGAGCTCTTGAAGTGTTCTGGACCGGTGGCGAAGATTGTAGTGTGTTGCTTGCTTCCGCCTTTCTTTCTCATCCTTCCCGCGAAAAGCCTCTAAGTCAGGCCATTTTGGTGTGAGGTGTCTTGAAGACTGAGGTAGGGGTGTGCACAGGTTTCTTCCCATTAGTAACTGAGCAGGTGAGTATCC
This sequence comes from Sparus aurata, assembly GCF_900880675.1. Taxonomy (NCBI): domain Eukaryota; kingdom Metazoa; phylum Chordata; class Actinopteri; order Spariformes; family Sparidae; genus Sparus; species Sparus aurata. The sequence continues at coordinate 35,808,259 of NC_044188.1, read as the reverse complement.
ATGTTCTAATGGTGTGGCTCTGTATGCCACAAGTGCTCTGGTTTGGTCTGTGTCTTTTTTCCACAGACACTTGACTGTCTGCACTGCATGTTCAGCCTTGCCATTAGCTTTTGGGTAGGGAGGGCTGCTCATAATGTGTGCAAAGCAGCTCTTTTGCAAATGTTCTGAATGATACTGAAGAGAACTGTGGCCCATTGTCAGATACAACAGTCATAGGTTATCCATGATGTGCAAAAGCCTCCTTCACAGCACGAACAGTAGCCTCAGATGATGTGACCCTGGGCTCAGCCACCTCTATGTATTGCGAGAAGTAGTCGATGACGAGCAGGTAGGTCTTGTTTGCCCACTCTAACAGGTCCATTTCAACCTTTTGCCAGGGCCGGTCGGGACTTAGGACTGTATGAGGGGCTCTCTTTACTGTGTTGTGTATCTCTAACACATTTCACATATGTCTATTGTCTCTCGAATTTGTGCAGAGATATCTGGCCACCATACAGATGCTTCAGCTCTGGCACGGCATTTGGAGATCCCTTGGTGACCTTCATGGAGTTTGTGCATTATTTCCCCTCTGAGTATCTGAGGGATGACTATTCTCTCCCCTTTCACCAGAAGGTCTCCAGCGAGATACAGCTCTGCTCTGACTTGCCAGTAGGGTGCAAGCCCTGAACTCAATCTGTGTCTCTGTGGCCATGCTAAGTGACAGTAGCTTGCCACCATTTTGCATGTCTCATCAGTTACTTGTGCTTGCTTAATTTCGGCCAGCCTTGTGTCCGTTGCAGGGAGTGAAGACATAACAGCATCCACTAACACCTGGACATCTTTTTGAAGCTGTAGCTCGTCAGCAGATGGAGTGTCATTCAGTGGAGCTCTGGACAATGTATCGGCAGTGATGAGGTTTTTGCCTGGCACGTGAACAATGTCATAATCATACCTGAAGAGTTTCAGTCGAAATCTTAAAACTCTGGGAGGGAGGTCATCTAACCCTCTAGTGCCCAACAGAGGGACCAAGGGCTTATGGTCAGTCTGAAGAGTGAAGTGCAGCCCTTGCAGTTAAGATGTTAATCTTTCGGCTTCCGGGTTGGCACATGGAGTAGCTAGACACATGGTGAGATTGCTCTCCCAGACAAATCGCGAAGTAAACCCAAACTAATTTAAAATTCAGTATTGCTTAGGGTTGTAACGATACACGTATCGAAGCTGAAATCGCGACACTCAGAACCACGAACCTGTCTCGCGCTGTGAGAAGGCAGAATCGCGACACAACTTCCAGTCCAGATCCAGCCCTATGAGCTGTAAGTAACACCACACTAACACTGCAGCGGTCATTCGCCAATTCTCTGCCGTTGTTCGTTCACACAGAGCGAAACACCGCTGTAAAGACGAACCGCTGCGTAATTCACACAGAAAGCCGGCGCTGCGGCTCCTAAAGAGACGTGACGGTACACGTCATGATGATGACGTGTGTGTGTTTTCAAGGGGTTTCCCTGGTGTCTCCCCTGTCAATCAAAACCCGACGGAGACTGTCTTCCGGGGTAAAGTTCACTGAAGTCTCGGTCCGGAGGGCTGTCCGTCGCCAAGATTTTTTTCATCATAAACACTTGGTGACTTTAAGTTTTTTTGCTGGTGACAGATGCCATTTATCGGGCAGAAATGTGATGAGGAGTCGGTAGGATGAGCGGAAGGAAGGACGCTTCTCCACGTACAATTGCAGTATTTTTCCTTGTTGCCAAAGACAGTTACAGTTACTATGTTACCTTAGTTTGGTTCTGTAACGTTGCTTTGTGGGACATTTCTCTGTATTAAGTTGAGTGGGGGATCTGTGCAGTTAACAGACCATCAGATAGACACGCCCTCCACAATACTGCACCTCTGATATTATCAGACAAGTATCATATACATAAGTTATTGAAATGTTACATAAATAATATGTTTAATTTAGAAAAAAGAAATCGAGGTTTGTATTGAACTGTGGGTCAAAAATCATGATACAAACCGAATTGTGAGTTTGGTGTATCTTTACAGCCCTAGTATTTCTAGATAAGAAAGGATGATGGAGTGGGGAAGAACACTTAGAAGCCAAAAAGCCAACAAAAGAGAGCCTGTAAAACAGAAAAACACGACAACATCCAGAGACAGCAGCGGTAACGTGGAGCAAGTCAGCATGGCGCCCGCGGACATAATTAAGGCGATTAACAACCTCAAAACTGATTTTAAAGGTGATAACAATAATCGCTCCAGACGCAATAACATTTGCATCTTTGGAGTGGCAGAAGGAGAAGAGGGAGAAGACTCGGTAACAGAGTTTGTCGAGGCGCTCATCCGGACCAACTTACCAATCCCGGACGGCATTGAGTTAAAAATACAATGTGCCCACAGATCCGGCACTCAGAGGCCCGCTCCAGATAAACCCCGAAGAGCATTCATAATAAATTTCCTGGAATTCGCAACCAAAGAATTGGTTTTAAAGGAGGCGTAGAAAAAAAAACAAGAAGGAAAGGATCCAGCTGAATAACAAGACTCTTTATTTTGATCATGATTACACAGCCGAGGTGATCACGAAACGCAAAGATTACAACGGGATCACAAAGGCTCTGAAAGGGAAAGGAATCCGTTTCCCAACACCATATGTAAACATGCGCATCCATTGGGAAACAGGAGCCCGACTTTACAGCAGCGCAGAGGAGGCGAGAGCGGAGCTGAAGAGACAAGGAATCGCAGTGGAGGAGGCGACGCTGGCCGAGGGGGCAACTGACTGGGGAACGTGTCTGGAAGGTAACCAGACATCGCGGGGCAGAGGACGACGTCTCCCGGAGTATGTGGCACCAACTTCAGAGTTTCCAGAGTGATCATACCGCTCAGAGAGGATCCCCAGCGTAAGGAAAGTAGAATGAAGAATTAGAACTCATCACATGCTGGTATGATTACTGCCACTACGAGACTGAAATACAGGAGCTGATCTGGACTAATATCAGGCTTAATATAGGCTATATTGTCAAAAACTGTCTGGGAGACACAACTCATATTCCATAGCTTACGTTGGACTTTAGGATGGTAGGGCTAGTTCTCTCAAATGGCCCTATGCACAGGGCCCTATCTTAGTTATAGGATCTACCCTTGACCCGCCAACGGGGTCTCGGTGAGGAGTTATCTCCTCCCAGTTTGAAGGTCTGTTTTTCACTATGTTCAGGTGACTTTGTTCTGCTTTTGTTCTTGTTTGATTGTGTTATCAGGGGGATAACACAAAGCCATTCTTTATTTATCTGGGTGTAGAGGATTGAGAATGTTGTGCTATGTTGAGTGATGTCCTCTAGGTGGCAACATAGCCTAGGCCAATTTTTTTTACTCAGTAGTCAGTCTATAGCGCCACCGCTGGCATGTTGTTGACCTCTCGACATGTTCCTGTTACTGAGAAGTGTTCCCAGTAAATCAGCCCCAACTGACCTCCCGTGTCCGTCCATTATTTCAGTATATCATAAGATATTACATTTTGGTGACGAGGAAACCCAGAGAGCTCACTGTGAGTTGTTAGGATGGGAAAACAGCCTGTGAGACCGAAACTCGGTTAATGTCAGGGGTCGAGGGAGCTAACGCTAACGACAACACTAACGACAATGGCGAGATGGCCACGGCGATGGTGGGGACACTCGTGGCTTTGACAGCCAGGTTCAAACCTGGGAGGAGTATGTTGAAGTTTTGGAACATTTTTTGTGGCGAATCGGATCACAGACGCTGGAAGGAAGCGGGCAATATTGTTGAGCTCAGTGGGCATATAGTTTGATGAGAAACTTGCTAAGCCTGGACAAGCCTGGTGATAAGTCATATGAGGACTTGGCTAAACTGCTACAGTCACATTATAACCCAAAGCCCAGTGAGATAGTCCAGAGATTCAAGTTTAACTTGATGACAAGGGCGGTGAAGGAGACTTGTGACTGAGTATGTAGCGGTGCTACAAGACCTGGCTCAACACTGTAACTACGGTGACAAGTTGAAGGAGATAATGCACGACAGGCTCGTATGTGGCATATCAGATGATCGCCTCCAGCGGAGATTGTTGGCGGAGTCGGAGCTGACATTTGAGAAGGCATTGAAAGTCGCGCAAGCCATCAAGACTGCAAGCAGAGACTTGCGGGACCTACAACTGCATCCAGAAACGATGGACAGTAATGTGAGTAAAGCTGGAGCACAACTGCCAGTGCATAATGTGAAGGCAGCACACACGTGGCAAGGCAAAATGACACCACTAAAGTGTTAAAGGTGTGGGGGTGAACATGTGGCAAGAGGCGGTCGGTTTATCAATGAAAAGTGCCATGCCTGTGGTAAAAAAGGACATTTGAAGAAGATGTGCACATCCTCGCCTCCTACAGGCCAGCAGCAGCTAAAGGGGGGAGGGAAGCATAAGCAGTTTGGCAAAGGGGTAAAAAGAGATAAAAAGCAGTCTGCACACCACATAAGTGAATCCCCTGTGCATCTCTCTAGTGAAGAGGAGGTGTTTACACTGCACAACTGACAGAGCCAAAAATAGCAAAAAATAGACCCTATTACCACTAAGCTAAACCTAAATGGTAACATGGTGGAATTTGAGGTGGATATGGGTGCTTTACGCTACAGTGTGACAATTATGTCAAAGACTGAGCATGCTAAGTTATAGTCTGCAGGGAGTACGCCAGAGCTGCAAGATTGTTCACTGACTCTTAAAACATATACTGGTGAGAGTGCGCCTACACCAGGTGCAGCAGAAGTAACTGCCCAGCTCAAAGGCCAAATCAAACAGCTTCCAGTGGTGGTCGTAGCAGGGCCAGGGCCAAACCTGGTGGGCAGAAAGAGGATGTTTTCAAAGAGGAACTGCGAACCTGGAGGGGCCCACCAGCAAAAATATACATAAAAGAAGGGTTAGCTCCAAAGTTCTATAAACCCCGGCCAGTCCCCTATGCTATGAGAAAGAAGGTGGAGGTCGAGTTGGAGCGACTCACCAATAAGGTGAGCTGGTGAAATTCTCTGAGGGGGCTGCACCAATTGTTCCTGTGTTGAAACCTGACAATTTAGTGCGTATCTGTGGAGATTACAAGCTCACAGTCAGTTTAGTGTCAAAGTTGGAACAGTATCCAATACCAAAACTGGAGGACTTGTTCGAGAAGTTGTCGGGTGGTGAAAAGTTTAGTAAACTGGACTTGAGCCATGCATATCATAAGGTGATCATGGATGAAGCATCTAAGCCCTATGTCACTATTAACACACACAAAGGTCTGTTCCAGGTGAACCGTCTGCCATTCAGGGTTTCTTTCAGTCCAGCCATTTTTCAGCGTCTAATGGAGAGTCTGGTGGCTGGCATCCCAAATGTGGCTGTATATTTGGACAACATTTTGCTGACTGGCCGAGACAACAGAGAGCATCTGGCAATGCTGAACCAGGTGCTGGCACGGCTGCAGGACGCCGGCCTTCGTCTAAAACGCAACAAATGTGCCTTCATGGAACAGGAAGCAGAGTTCTGGACTCCATCCCCTGCCACACAAAGTCAGGGCCATCCAGGAAGCCCCACCACCCACTAATGTCACTGAGCTGCGTGCCTACTTGGGTCTGCTCAACTACTACAACAGGTTCCTGCTGAACCTGTCCACATTGTTATCCCCCTTGCATGAACTGTTAAAAAAGGAGACCATTGAATGCCAGATGGACAGGGGCGACCCATCAGCTTCATGTCGAGGACACTGACGTCACCTGAATCCAACTACTCACAATTAGACAAAGAGGGTCTGGCAGTGATGTTTGGCATCAAGCGCTTCCACAAATATCTGTATTGGAGAAAGTTCGTCATTTGCACTGATCACAAACCCTTGCTATTCCTCTTTAACGAGATGAAGGCGGTGCCTAACTTGGCTTCTCTTCGTGTTCAGCGATGGGCTGTAACACTGAGAGCGTATAAATATTAGATCGTATACAAGCCTGGAAAACATCATGGCAACGCAGATGCCATGAGTCGACTCCCGCTGCAGCAACCTTCAGCCCAGAAAGAGCAGGAGGAAAGAGTGCTCTGGTGTGAGCTGAAATGAGCAGGTGGACTAACAGAGACCCTGTGTTAGCCAGAGTGACACAGTGTATCCAACATGGTTGGCCACTGCATGACTTAAACCCAGGTTTTCAACCTTATGCTGTGCGAAAAACAGAGTTTAGTGTACAAGATGGGTGTGTACTGTGGGGGTAATGTGTGGTGGTACCGCCACCAGGGCGAGACGCCATGTTAAAGCAACTACATGGTCACATAGGCATCACTAGGATGAAAGCTTCGGCACGAAGCTACTTCTGGTGGCCAAAGCTGGACGCTGACATTGAGACTATAGTTAAAAGATGCGTCACATGCCAAGAACACTGTAACCAGCCTGCTCCAGCACCACTTCACCCATGGTAGTGGCCAAGCAAACCATGGCAGAGGTTACATATTGATTATGCAGGACCTTTTATGGGACACATGTTTCTGATCCTGATGGATGCGCATTCAAAGTGGATGGATGCTTATCCTGTAACAGCCTCCACCTCAGCCATCACGATTGAATGTCTGCGAAAGAGTTTTAGCAACCAGGGGATACCAGAGACCATTGTGTCAGATAATGGCTCATGTTTTGTGAGTGCAGAGCTCAAAGAATTTCTGGCTAAAAATGGTATTGAGCACATCACCTCTGCTCCTTATCATGCTTCACCCAACGGCTGTGTCGAGCGCGCAGTCCAGACATTCAAGTCAGTGATGAAAAGGCAGGTGAGGGCAGCATCACCACTAAAGTGTCAAGAGTGCTGTTTAATTATTGCATCCCTCCGCAGTCCACCACCGGGCTGTCACCAGCGGGAATGTTGCAAGAAGGAAAGTTAAAGTCTACACTAGATCTCATTCGCCCAGATCGCAGTGGATCTGAGGTGGAGAGAAAACAAAACAGCCAAAAAAAACATCATGACACGCAGCTTAAAGAGAGAGGATTCAAAGAAGGAGATGCTGTGGTCACGAGAAACTTCAGTCATGGTCCTAGGTGGATTCCTGGTTTTATAACAAAGACCACAGGTCATGTTAGGAGATGGCAATATTGTGCGCAGACATGTGGATCAGATACTGGCAAGATTGGAGGAAAGGGACTGTATTGAGCCACAGGTCACAGAACCACTTGGACTGTCTGTTTCATCCACAGCAGTAATGGGACCATTGGAGACCTCCACTCTGGAGGGAAACAGCCATATTCCAGCAGGAAATACTCAACACATCCCAAAACCTGCTATTGACAAAGTCAATCCATCAGTGTCTGACATTCCGCCCCCAGATGCTGCGCGGCTGTCACAACCTGTGGTAGAACCTGTGCGAAGGTCACAAAGGACTAAAACGGGTTGTTTAAAAAAAAACTTGGTGATTGTTGATTGTTGATTGTTATCATAAGATATTTATTATTTTATTTATTTATTTATTTATGTTGTTTATTTCGGGCATGTCAATTCATAAACATCACATTTCATCATTGTTCAAATAATACAATACACATGGCCGAAAGGGAAAAGCGGGAGAAGCCAAAGCTTATCAAGTCCCGCCCCCATTACCCACAGGATAAAATCTTCATCCTGATCTTTTCTTGTCATTTGCATTTTACATTTTCTTTTCTTTTTTTTTCAACTTCTTTTGTTATGACCTTTGACAAAACATATTACAGCAGTAGCATACAGAGGTGAATTCAAGCTCTAGACAGTACATACAGATTACATGTGTGTCTGCACATGTGTCCATATTAGTCCATCATGAGTGAACAACAGTCTCATCTTATAGCCTCATCTTATAGCCAGGCTTGCCACAAGGTCAGAATGTCCAATCGACAGAGAGCAAAAGTCCAGTGTATTTATTATTTGTTGAGATGGTGTTGGGATGGTGTAAGAGCCCTTTAATGCATTTTTATGTTATTCATCAGTCTCCTCTGCAGCTTTCATCGCTGTTAGCTTCGCCATGTCCTCCCGATTGGTGGCTACATCAACTCGCATCTGTATCACGAACTCGCGAATTGCTGAGATGTCAGAGCGTATCCCGACCACAGCACTCCGAGTAGTGGCGTTGTCCGCCCTTGCACTGGTCTGCTCAGTAGCGATCTTTCTCATTTTCCGATATTGCATAAAGATTCCAAATCCCAAAGCGATCGTTCCATTTGTCATGAACGTGAACATGTAGTGTCACAGTGTTCGTACCTAAGTTATCTCACATTGTTGATACACATTATAACAACATCCTGCTATGTACAACTGGCATTGGCCTTGGACCATACAATTTTCTCAGGTTCAACTTATTGTTTGGGTACAGAATGGTATTTGTTATGCTCACATGCCGTCTCAACACAGTGTCTGCACAGTGTCTGTTGATTCGTGCCTCTGACCTTTATCAACCCTCCTGTATTGATCTGTACTGATCAATGATTGAATGTACATACTTTTTCTTGAAGCCACTTAGTGTTGCTGATTTTTTTACATCTTCTTCTAGCACATTCCATTGTTTAACACCTTTGACCGATAAAGAAAAGGATTTTAACGTAGTTTGTACTTTACTTTGCCTGAAAATCATGTTCCCTCTGAGATTGTGTCTCTCCTCTCTGTCTAGGAAGAGTATTTGCAAATTATGAGGGAGGCTTTTGTTAGCAGCCTTGTACATCATTTGTAGTGTGCGATAGTTTATTAAGTCATATAGTTTAAGTATTCTTGATTCAATAAATAACTGATTTGTGTGTGCCCTATAGTTGGCATAATGTAAGATTCTCAAAGCTCTTTTTTGGAGTATTAACAAAGGCTGTGTGGAGCCTTTATATGTGTGTCCCCACACCTCTGCACAGTATTGCAGGTGTGGAGAGACGAGTGCACAGTACAACAGATGAAGTGCTTTTTGATTTAATATTTTTTGTGCTTTCCAGAGTATGGACACACTCCTGGCCAACTTCCTTTTTAGCTGTCTTATGTGTGGCTTCCAACTTAACATGTCATCGATGATTACTCCCAGTACTTTGTTCTCATGTACCCTTTCAATATTCACTCCGTTTACTTGAATGTTAGTACTGTTGTTGCAGCCTTTTTTCCCATATAGCATGTATTTAGTTTTCTCAAGATTTAGTGATAATTTATTTATATTAAACCACACATGAAGTTTGGCCATTTCGTGATTTACTGTTTCCACAAGTTGGTTCAAGTCAGTCCCAGAACAGAAAATATTTGTATCATCTGCGAATAATATTAATTTCAGAATATTTGACACTTTGCATATATCATTTATATATAGTATAAACAGCTTTGGACCCAGAACTGACCCCTGTGGGACCCCACAGACTATGTCCAAGCTAGTCGATGTGTTATCACCCATTTTGACATATTGGGATCTCTTGTGTAGATAGCTCTTGACCCACTGCAGTGCTACACCTCTAATGCCATATCTCTCCAGTTTAGCTATTAAAATATCATGATTAACGGTGTCAAATGCTTTTTTCAGGTCTATGAAAATTCCTATTGAATGTTGTTTTTGGTCAATAGCGTCAGTAATGATTTCCACAGACTCAGTTAGAGCAAAGGCAGTCGAGTGGTTCCTTCTGAATCCATATTGGCTGTCATGTAGCAATTTGTGTTTGTTGATGAAGTTATCTAGCCTATTGTTGAATAGCTTCTCTAGGATTTTCGACAGTTGTGGCAGTATTGAGATTGGTCTGTAATTAGTAAACTCGTGTGTGTCACCATTCTTAAACAGTGGCACAACTTTGGCAACTGTCATTTTAGTGGGAAATATCCCAGTTTGAAATGACAGATTAAAAATGTATGTTAGAGGTGAAATAATTCCGTCTAATACTTTCTTAATTAGCCTCATGTCGAAGTCATCAACATCAGTGGAAGTTTTTGTTACGCATTCGTTGACCAGATGTCTAATCTCTGTGTCCTTCACTGGTGTGAGAAACATTGAGCTGGGAGTTATGTCTCCATCCTTATCAAAGTGGTCCCAGTGTAGGGGTGAGTCAGGAATGTCCTTGGCTAGCTCTGGCCCGATGTTTACAAAGAATTGATTGAATCAATTTGTTATGACTTCCGGATTTTCTTCCTGCATGTTGTTATACTTGAAGTAGGGAGGATAGTTAGGCTTATACTGGGTTTAAATGATAATGTCACATGATTTGAAAATAGCTTCTCTTAATGTTAACGGCTTGAGTAACCCGGTCAAGAGGAGTAGGGTGCTAGCGAAAATTAGGAAAGATACACACATGTCTAAGATGGAACGAGGGAAACTAAAAAAGTTTGGGTACTCCAATACATGTAAAAATAGTAGGAAGAGAGGGGTCGTGATAATGATATCTAATTCATTAAACTTTGAATTGATTAAAGAAAAAAGAGATGTTGAAGGCAGATATACAATAATTAAGGGCAGGATGGACAGTGTTCTTGTCACATTTGTGAATGTTTATGCTCCTCCGGAGACTGACAGATCTTTTTTCAAAAGATTGTTTGACCTGATTGTATCTGAGAGTGAGGGAGTCCTAGTCTGCTCAGGAGATTGGAATACAATTTTGAACCATCAACTAGATACAACAAGCACGAGCAGACATGGATCCCCAAAATCAAAAAAGCCTAAATATTCTGATAAGAGAGGCAAGCTTTTTTGATGTGTGTTCATACAAGGGATAGGGAATTCACCCACTACTCAACTACACACAAAGTACATTCTAGGTTGGACTAGAATGACTACGGTATGATCAGAACAGCTGATGTGTCTGATCACAGTACTATGTATTTAACTCTTGAGGCACCTTTAAAATGAATGTACAAGTTTTAACCTTCGGACCCAAAATGGTCCCTCATAAAAATGTCATATATATAAAAAAAATTTCACTTTTAACACATCAAATCTTTTCAACAACTTCAGATCTAATCATAGATATTATGTTTTTTATGATTTTGTTATGTTTTTTTTTTTTATGTTTTTATGCCCTTTTTATCATAAAAACACCAGATTTTTCTCAATGAGAAAAACAGAAAATTTGAATATTTCCAATAATAAGGTTAAAAGTGAAAATATTTAGGATGAGGTTATTAGAGCCTTGACTATGTCAATAATTGATAACAACATTGATTTTCATGCATTATTATTTTTGGAGCAATGACAGTTTATTCAACAAACTTACAAGTTTTAACTTTGGGACCCAAAACGGTCCCTCATTAAATTGTAATAAAAATGTCATATATAAATATTTTTTTTCACTTTCACCTCATCAGATCTTTTCAACAACTTCAGACCTAACTATATATATATAACGTTTTTTATATTTATTAATGTTTTCTTTATGTTTTTATACCCTTTTTGTCATAAAACACCTGATTTTCTCAACGAGAAAAACACAAAATATGAATATTTTCCAAAAATAAAGTGCAAAGTGGAATATTTAGGATAAGGTTATTACAGCCTTGACTAGGTCAATAATTGATAACAACATTGATTTTGATACATTATTATTTTTGGTCTAGGTGGTCCACAGCCCCTTTGCATCTGTTGTAATCCAGGATGATCTGAGGTTTTCGTTTTCCAGATTCCTGGACCTCTGGCTCCCGATGTCTTGAGCTCAGGACAAGAACATTTTTGCCTTCCTTCAGGACATAAGAAACAGCAGTCCTGTTGCGGGTGAATGCAAACACAGAGTAAAGCACCTCTCTGTGTCTGATGTTGAGCAGCTGTGGGGGGAGCTCAGGTTTATTGGACCTAAGTGTCCCCACCAGTGCCATCCTCCTCTTCTGTAACTCATCAGCGAGAGGAAAAGATGTAAAAAAAATTGTCGGTGGTGACTGTGTGGCCCTTAAGCTCATCAGTGAGTTGAAGTACCACCCACATCCCTTGGTTGTGCTCTCTAGGTGTTGAGGCAGACTTCCATGTATACACTTGGAGCCTCCAAGCATACATGGTCTGCACGTTTGCACAGAGACCCCAAATCTTCAACCCATACTTCGGTTGGTTTGGAGGGCATATACTGTCTGAATGAACAGCGGCCCCTAAAAGGGACCAGCTGTTCATCAACGCATATGTCCCTCCCTGGGTTAAACAGCTCAGGGAGGCAGGTGCTCCATCTGCTCCACAGGTCCTTGATCAGGGCCAGCTTGTCTCTCATGCTGCGGTCTGGCTGGGACAGTCTATCATTGAACCACACGGCTGATCTCTCAAAAATCTCTTCTGGGACATTGTTGCAACAAAAATTGCACGTCCCGTCTCATTGTCCCATTGTCTCATTGGTTGACTCAACCTTGGCTGTGACCTGAACGTGCCTGCCAATATCAGCAGCCCCAGGTAGGCCCGCAGCTCCTCCTCCTCACTCAAATCTATCCATTCATTTACTGACCTCCTCCCCTGCAGGTTGTGAAGTGCAGAATTAGCTGCAGGATGTCCTCAGGGAAAAAAAGGTCAAATGCAGTCTCAGTGCTGCTGATTCTGGCAAGTGCGTAGTAAGTTGGCCCTGCAGTCAAGATAGGAGGGGGAAAGAATGGCAGAGACTCTTTATGTGTGGGAGACCACAGGAGTTTCCCATTTCTGGATCTCCATGGAGAAGTGTCATCCTCCATTGCCTCTTCACCCTCTTCATCCTCCTCCTCCTCCTCCACCTCTTCATCCTCTTCCTCCTCCAAGGACTGGCTTTCAGATGAAGCCTCACTGCTGGTAACATCTACCTCAGTAACATACTGCTCACTCTCACTGCAAGACTGCAACAAGAGCCTCCTCCAGTTTCTCTTAATGGCTGCCTGCTAGAGAAATGACCAGCCAGACAAGGCTGCAAACTATTCTCACAGACTTCAAACATGCACCTGCGTAAACATGCTGTACCATGCATCCAACAGGAGAGGTGGCTCTCTGCTGATCAACAAACAGCAAAAGCAAAAAGCAAACAGCTCATTTGGCCTTTGATTATTCGAATTACACACACACACACACACACACACACACACACACACACACACACACACACACTCTTTTATATCACTCCCATGAACCAAGACCATTTTTATGGTGTTCAGTGTTTTTGAACAAATACTATATAGTATTTTGAAGGCAGCGGCTTAGATTTATTAGGCATTAGGGCTGCACGATTCTGGAAAAAATGTGAATCACGATTTTTTTGCTTAGAATTGAGATCACGATTCTCTGGCACAATTTTTTTCACAAAATGTTTATTGCACTGATGAACTTGAACAAAACAAAAAAAAACATGATAGTATGGCAGATACTACTATGCCTCTGCCAAAGCAATGTTTTTTTGTTCATTTCAAGTTCTATCATTGGATGAGAAATTATTTTTACACAAAAAAAAAAATTAAAAAAATTAGTCTCCCAAGATGAGAGGGCATCCTTTTATACCTCATGTTGTACAGTGTTTATTGGGGCCGTATCTTAAGCTAGGTGATATGTGATAGCTGCTGTGATCGGCTTTCTAAAACGGAGGCATAATTTTCTTCCTTTTCCAAAAGCCGCCTCAGAGGTAGAGGTAAACATGTGACGTGCCGTGAAGCCCGACGTTGGGCTGTGAGCAGTTGACAACGAATTTGTCTTCAAAATAAGAGCTTTACATTACACCCCATTGGAGTTTAGAGCTGGGTTCTTAGCGTGGGGCTTTTAATTTGAGAGTAGCGACCGTTCCTAGATTGTGGCTACAACAACAAGCTAACACAACCATACAGCTACAGATCCAGGAGACGCTAGCATCTCCTGATCTCAGCGGCTGTCCAGTTGCTCATCTAGCAGGCGAGGCGGAAATAAAGTGTACCCTCCGAGGCGGGAGATCGGCGGACCAAAACAGACCCCCAATTTGCCGCCCTCTGTCTAAAACCGCGGACCTAGCCGCCAAAAGGACGGGCAGATTGGCGGCTTGCTGCCCCGTCTTAAAACGGCTTCTCACTCACTCCTTCCATACACTTAACTACAGGCGAGCTTCCGCCACTGAATCACGTGTTGTAAAGACGCTTTACCACAGGTTGAGGGCGGAGGCAGCGGCAGTGCTGCGTTTGGGGGCGCTTCAAAAAATCCGGGAGGAAAATAGCAGCATTTGTTTGTGATTCAGCTCGAGATATAAAATGCTTCAGAATCGCTGTGTGTAGATATGAGATCACGTGTATGTGTGAATCGAGATCGCGATTTTTTAACGATTTTTTGTGCAGCCCTATTAGATATTCATGGGAAAAGCATTGTAATATGTCAGGAATACAGTATATCAAAAATATGTGGTTATAATGGGAGTCAATGTGTCCAAATCGGGCCCGAGGTGAAAGAGTGTAGGTATAGATGCGAATCTCCTAATCTATACACCTTACAATAGAGGGGATCATGGAATTTTAAAAGTATTCATAAAAAACAAATCCTGGCCAAGTTTCATATAATTAGCCTTTAAACTGACCGATGTATTGAGAATCAAAGACGTCAAAAAAGCAGAGTGTACACGTTTTGTAACCCAAGGTGCCTCGAGGGTTAAATATGCATTTGAACAGCAAGCCGAGGAATACACTATTGAAGCTGAATATTGGAATTCTAAACAATAAATCCACAGTAGAGGAAATCAAAAAAGAAATTGGGGAATGTATCAGTGATAACAAGGATGGCCAGGTCAACCCAACTATTATTTGGGATACGATCAAAGCGGTTATGAGAGGGAAGCTAATATCAAGAACAGCCCATCTAAGGAAAATCTGGAGATCAAAATATGATCAATCAGATTAAAGATATAAGGAAACAAATAGAAGACTTCATGAGGGATTCTATGAATCAGGCCCAAGGGCAACACGAATATTAGCGAGGTGTCTTCAGACACAACAAATAAAAAATTCAATTAATAAAATCAGGGATCCTTTTTCAAATCCATTAAAATACGACCCAAAGGGATTCATAAAACCTTTGAAAACTACTATGAGACCTTATATTCACAGCCTGAGAAAGTTGACAAAGAGAAAATAAAACAATTCCTGATTTCACTGGACCTCCCCTCAATAGGCTCAGAGCAAAATAGTTATCTGACTGCCCCTATTACAAAAGACGAATTAGATAAAGCCACAGGTAGTGGTGACTAATAAGAGTCTCGGGAGCGATGGTTATCCAGACGAATAGTACAAAAAATTCAAAGAAGTCCTCACCCCGGTACTGTTGGAATCATTTAATTGGACACTTGAGAAGGCTAAAGCCCCACCATCCTGGAGGGATGCTGTGATTTCTGTCATTCCCGAAGAGGGGAAAAATAAAGAATTTTGTGAGTCATATCGCCCAATATGGATTCTGAATGTAGATTACAAACTGTTCACATCCATTATCACTAAAATACTGGAGTGTTATCTGCCTGACCCGATACACGAAGACCAAACAGGCTTTGTAAAAGAACGCCAAACACAGGATAACATCAGGCGCACCCTTCATATTATAGAACATGTCAATAAACGCCATATAAGCGCTGTGATCAGCTTAGACGCCGAAAAAGCGTTTGACAGCGTCAGCTGGGATTTTCTGTATAAAGTGCTAGAGAGGATGGGATTTAACAATACATTCATTAATTGCATAAATGCATTGTATACTGACCCATCAGCCGGACTAAAAAACAATGGACACCTGACAAACACTTGTAAACTGTACAGAGGGACACGACAAGGTTGTTGTGCTAGCCCTGCCCTCTTTGCGATTTTCATACAACCACCCGCCCAAATAATTAGACAAGAGGACCAGTTGACAGGAATCACGATAGCAAGAGATGAACACAAAATTGGCCCATTTGCTGACAATATAATTACCTTCCTTCAAGACCCAAATACAACATTTATTAAACTAATAAAAATAATGGAAGAATATGGATCGATGTTGGGCTACAAATTAAATGTGTCAAGAACTCAGGTCCTAACCTTTAATTACAAGCCAAATAAGGAAATCAGGAAGAGATACAATGTAAATTGGAATGCTAAGTAATTAAAATAACTAGGAGTGATAATATCTGAGGAATTCGACAGAATTTATGAGACAAATTACAAACTAATAAATGAAAGAATTCAAAGAGATATGGCAAAATGGTCATCACTAGTAATGGATTTCAGTTCAAGAGTTGAGGTGGTCAAGATGAACCTCTTGCCTAGGTTCGCTCCCAGTTAGAATACCAGATTCACAATTCTCAGCATGGGACAAGTTAATTTCCAGGTTCATCTGGACAGGAGCCAGGCCTAGGATAAGACTCAGGACCCTTCAGCTGGACAAAGAAAACGGAGGATTGGCTTTGCCAAACTACAGAGAATAATACCATGCTGCACAAGTAAGACACGTAGTATATTGGTGCTCATCCGGTTATCAGGCCAGATGGAAGGACATTGAGATGGGCCTGGGTGGGGCCCCTCCACAGTCAAAGTTAAGTGGAAAACAACATATGGATCTTCCTAAGGGTGAAAACTCGATTATGAGAGAAAAATTCGAAATATGGTAAGTTGTGGTTAAAAAATATAAGTTAGCAGGAGACTGTAAGCTGTTGATTTGGCCTTCTCACACCTCCAGTTTCAGACCAGGAACATTAGACAAGACCTTTGAAAAGTCGAGAGACAAAGGAATAACAGCAACATGTACACTTGTAGACAAGCAACATTTTAAATCATTTAGACAATTTAAAAATGAGTTTGGATTGGAAAATGGAGATCTACACAGATATCTTCAATTAAGAAACTTTAACAAGACAGAAATCAAAAAGGAAATCTCATTGGAAGGAATGATGTGATTGAGGTGCTGACAGGTGCGTACAAGCAAACTCCCTCAAGAATTGTCTCTAAACTGTACAAAGGTTTTCTGAAGCAACAGGGAAGAAACACAGTGTATATAAAAGTGAAATGGGAAAAATAATTTAACATCGAGTTGTCTGAGAGTGATTGGCAGTCCATATTTAAGACCCAACAAACATCAACAAGCTCTAAAAGATGGAGGGAGTTTGGTTGGAGAAATTTAACAGGTTTTTTTTTATTGCACCCCAAATTAAAAGTAAACAATTAGGTCAACAACAATACTGTTGGAGACAATGTGGGCAACTGAACGCCAACCACTCTCATGTGAAAATACGTTCATTTTGGGAGGGGGTTCTGAGAGACATGGCTGAAATTTTTGGATATAATATCCCTAATGAGCCACGGTATATATATCTGGGACTGATACCAGACGATGTAATAGGTAAAGAGGACATATACTTGTTCAAGATCCTATCTCTTGCAGCTAAGAAGGCCATTACAAGAAGTTGGTTGAAAACTAACCCTCCTGGACTGAACCACTGGCTGGACATTGTAGAAGAAATTTGATCAATGGAACAATTGACCTACAGCCTACGACTCAAAATGGAGCTATATACTGTAAGATGGACAAAAAGTAGTGTTTACCCCCCTGTGTTTTGTTTTTGTATTTTTATACCTGTCTTTGATGACTGAATGTAGAAAAAAAAAAAAAAAAATCTTTCACAGGCCCACGTTACTGCCAGCGCCTCCTTTTGCACGTAGCGCTTTTCTGTGTCTGTCAGTCCTCTTGAAATACGTATATGTGACGTGTTGCCAGGAGTTATCCGCTTGCTTCTGTCTGAGAACAACACCTATTCCATGTTATGCATCTGTGGCCACTTTTGTCTCTGCTATATTTAAGTAAAGAGCAAGCGCTTTTGGTCCACTTTCAGCTTTTCGAAAGCAGTTTGCTGCGGTTCTCCCCAGACTAGGGATGGGTACCTTTCACATTTGAACCGATACGGTACCAATACTCGGTACCTGCAAATCGGTACCGGTATATATGGGTACCTGTTTTCGGTACTTTTTTGCGTATATGTGTGGTAATGAAAGTTATTTTGTATAAAATAAAAAAAAATAGTCAAAACTTCTGAATTTTGAATATTTGTTGACATGTCTATCCATGGTCATATTATGCTTGATTTTTGATGATCTAAGTACTAATAATAACAATCATGGTGACAAAAAAAGTCTGCAAATCAAGATAAGAAACTGCAGCAGCAGTGAACCTGCTTTCTTTTTTTCAGCAGAATAGAGATATAATCCATGAAAGAACATTATAACATATGATATTGTATAAAATAAAATTTAATTATAGTAAAAAAAGAGTAAAGTTGCAGTGGGCTACTATTATAAATATGCACCATATATAGTTTTGGTTAATACTATTATGATTATTATTATTAGTAGTAGTAGTTGTAGTAGTAGTAGTATTTTTCTGCATATTCTTGACTTTGAATGGGAGCGGTTTCTCGTAGGGCACCAATTAAGTATTTCTGATTCATATGAAGTCAGTTATCTAATCTTAAATTTAATTAAACAAGTTGACAGAATGGTAGAAAGATGTCACATTTACATGTCAGGATCTGGTTTTTATAGACACAGATTAAATATTTAACTGTCATGTATCATCACAGAAACAACGTTACATACATTAGCATCTATAAAAACTGGTAAAAACATTATAAAAATACATATTGTGGTTTGGTGCGGACCTGTAGACTGAACATATAAGGAGTAGTTCATGTTTATAGTCATCAGAGAACATTACGTTGTTTTTGGTTCGTATCTGTTTCCTGAATATATCCGTAGCCTACGTGTGTGAATGTGTAAATGAAAAGCATTAACTTATGGCACTTCGTAGAAGTGAGCTTTAAAAAAGTTCACTTCATTGACTCGTATTAGTTTACGGAGCTGAGCTGCCTCCTCCAATATAGCGGCGACGTTGACGTGCAGTGGTACCAGCGCTCAATGAAGCGTCTATGTATATATGTATATATGTGTCTATAGTGCGAGCAACAGCCGGGGAGTTTTAAAACCAGGAAACAACTGATCACAGCAGTCAGCCCATCACTTCATCCGCGGACGTCAAGATGAGCAACTGGACAGCCGCAGGAGATGCTAGCGTCTCCTGGATCTCTGTAGCTGTCTTCGTTGTCCGCTTCTTGTTGTAGCAGCAAGCTACTACCGGTCACTACTTTCAAATTAAAAGCCCTTCGCTAAGAACCCAGTTCTAAACTCCAATAGGGTGCAATGTAAAGCTCTTATTTTGAAGACACATTTGTTGTCTTTCTGACAGAGAATGCAACGTACTTTACGCCGCGACTTCCGCTCTTACTGACGCCCGTGAAGGTGCGTTCAGGTACCGAAATGTGGTACTGATTGACTTCACGTGAATCGATACTCGGTACTTCGGGGGGAATTCGGTCGGTACCAATAAAAGTACCGAATTCGGTACCCATCCCTAACCCAGACCCACTCATTTTTCTCTCTCAGTAGGTCTTTTAGTGGCATGGTGATGGTTGCCATCTGAGGTACAAACTTTGACAGGTAGTTTGCCATGCCCATAAGATGCCTCACGTCTTCCACATGTAGGCTCAGGCATCTGTAGGATAGCTTTCACTTTGTATGGATCTGGCTCAATTCCTTTTAAAGACACCTTGTGTCCAATGAATGTGTGTGAACTCACACTTCTCATTAAGTGTAAGTCCCTCTTCCTGTATCTTCTGCAGTACGGGGTGCAGTCTTTGATCATGTTCCTGTCTGTTTCGTCCATACACTAATACATCATGCGCATGGCATAATATGCCATCGAAACTCTCAAACATCTGCGACATCCTTCTTTAGAAATGTTTGGGAGCAGATGCAATTACAAACGGGAGTCTGTTGAAGAAGTATCTCCCGAATGGAGTGATGAAAGTTGTCAGGGGTCGTGATTCTGTAGTTAAAGGAATTTGCCAAAATCCTGAACTAGCGTCTTACTTTGTGAAAACTTTGGCATCTGACATCATTGCCAGTGTTGGGTAAACAGCAGGCAAAATGTAGGGCTCTCTCTTCCCCGCCGCGTTCAATGGTGTGAGGTCGACACAGATTCTCTGTTTGTCTTCCATTGGTTTTGGCACAACTACCATCCTAGAACACCAGGCTGTCGGCTCAGTCAGTTTTGATATGACACCTATACTTTTCATTCTCTTTAGTTCTTTATGCACCTTGTCTCTGAGAGGTAGACAGTGATGCACTGGTAATCTGGAATTTGGGCAGATGCCAGAGGGGCCGCCGGTCCTCATGGGCCGATTGGGCCGGCCAGCCGACGAATCAGAGAGCGGCCCCAAAATCGTTTCTCTCGGCCTCCTTTCATGCCTTAATAAAGTTCATACGCTAAATGAAAACCAAATTTCTCTAATTCCTTCACACTAAACACTACAGATATCTAATCAGGATTTAAATGCCACGTTTGCCATGTTTTGTAGCTAAATGTCTTATTCAGATGTTAAAAAACATGCATGGTTTGAAATAAAACAAATCTACCTGCATTATTTTATATCTCAGAGGGCACTGTTGGCTGACAGTGAAAAATGCTGCTTCAACTACCACTAGCGCTAATACTGCTAGCACTAATGTTAACGACACAGATGAGCCAGCGCACCAGGGAGAAAGACAGGACAGTGGAATATGAGCAGGAGTAGGATAAAGAGGTACACATTGATAACTGCATGACCGTAAGACACACTTTTATTATGGAGCGGCTGGTTCTGAAGATGTATTGATTTGTTTTATGCATTGGGGTTGTGCATTGTTCTGGTGCAGTTGTCTATCAAAAGTGCTTGTTCTGTACGTGTGTCAAAAGTTGCACGTGCCCACCCTCCGCTGCTGGTGGGCCGCTGGTGGGTAAAAATGCCAGGGCCGTTTTTTGTTCCCAGTCCGTCAATGGAGGTAGAGGTACTCTTTAAGGTGTTAATAGTGCACAGGGTATCGCCCTTTGTTTCAGCTCTATGTGGTATTGTTCTTTTAGCTTGCCTAGCCCTTGAAACACTGATGGGTAAAGTGCCAGTAGTTTCTGGGCTCTCTTCATCAAAGGTGTCGGTGTGTAATATGTTGATAAAAGAATTCTGCGGAGGCAAGGCTGGGTGGAATGATAGAGCGATCTTTATTGTAAACAAATCTCAATGCCCGCGTCCGACCAGGCACGGCCGCTACCTGGGTTTCTCAAATGTATGACAAAGTCCTGCCCAATGCTTTGCCCTCTGCTCTATTAGAAAATCCTATCGCCTTCGATCTAGGAAAATCTATAAAGTGCCACCCCCCTTCTCCACTTGTGCGGGCCCTAATCAATACCCCATATGTATGTGCAGAAACACTTGTGTGCATGTAATCGTCGTAGCCTTAAACGCAAGTGAGTGTATGAGCGTGTATGTTTACATGAGAGTGTGTGTGTGTGTGTTTAAAGAGTTTGTGAATAAAATCACACTAGCCTGGCAGATTTAGTGTGTGTCATGCAGGCGGATGACACCAGCTTATGTAACAGGGGTCTGGTGATTGTCGTTCGTCTCCCGACCTTAGATGTTATGCCTTCTCTCTCAGACTCTCGCATCCCCGGTGTATAGAAAGAAAAAGAAAAACACAAACGAAAACTATTATTACATCCGTAGGAGAGCAAGCCAAACATGTCACTTCGTTATCACGCGCACTCTGAACTCATCTCAACCACAGAGAGAAAAAAGAGAGCTGGATAGACTCATTGTCAATCATAAACTAACGCTTTCTGTCTGCCAACATTCAAACAGGTATTTTTATGATGAAAACTTCGCCTTAAACCAAAAACATTGCCATACCCACGACAACTTTATCCTTTAATTTTTCTCAATTTTACCATTTGCTCTAAGGAGGTGTTTTAGATCAAATTCAATATGTATGATCCGGTTCTAATCTCTGAAAGAAAATATCTTCACTCTGCTGCATATATGTCTAACTACACTGCTTTCGGATACCCCAAGTTTCCCCAATATATTTAAATACCCAGTTACATCAGTGGTTTGGTTAGATGTTCGTCAGCCCACTCCAATCATGCATGTAATGTATCCCTTGACTCCAAATCTGTAATGGTTTATATTCAAATTTCGCGTCAAATTTCGTTTTACCAGTATTTCGCCTTTTGAAATATTGATTTCTTTACTTCAACTAATTCTCCTTTACTTCTCATCAGGGCTCCCACTATGGTATGTGGAAGTTGCAGTGAACAAAAACACAATTTCATACCTTGACCAGTCGCACCAATAAACCAAATAAACAATTGTCCATACGTTAACAAATGCCTTCTTAGCGTATTCATTGGACTTCTCTGATCAGACTTCTCTGTTGGATCTCTCTGATCAAAATCCAACAAAGATGCATTGCATTTTAGCGCACATCTCATATATATATATATATATATATATATATATATATATATATATATATATATATATATATATACATTCATCCTAATATTACACCTTTCTATCATATTTCAGCCTACTTTTCTTTCCTGAACAAGCTCCTTTCTTCACCTTCTCTCCACATGACATCCCCTTAACATTTCATTATCACTTGTATCATAATTTTTCTCTTTTACATGATACAACAATGCTATTTGTGTATATAAGTATTGACTTTATTGCCAAGTACATTCCCAATCAACTAATTCTTCATTTCCCTTGTTGTCCAGCCAATTTACATCCATTTATATTTCCCTCTATGTGAAGTCCTGTATAGTTCTACATATTTTCTTTTTATTTCCCCTATATTTTATCAGCAAGGTCCTTTGAGACCTAGTTCTGATTTACAATGTCAACCTTAGCTGAAGGTGAAAAACACTTATGAAGCCCACTACTCAATTTAGAATGGGGCCAAGGAAATCTTACTGCTAAATAACTTTTTCACTCATTTATTCACATTTTGAAACTGTGACCAAGACAGTATTTGAACTGTCACTTCTAGGTTGTAAGGCAGAAATGTGACCCATTTGCCAGTCTGCCTCAATGAGAACTGCAATAAAAATTCCCTATTGGTACACTCCCCTATCAATCACAATATCTATGCATTGTGTATTTTATATTCTAATAATGCGCATGTAATATATAGATTACTTATGGTTATTTCAATCGACAAACACTCAGCTTTCACATAAGCTTTTAGCTGACTCTCACCACCCACACACAGTTTACAAGGACACAATAAGCACCAGCAACACTGAACACTTACCACAATCGGGCCAGCCCCCCTTTGTTCCTTCTACTCACAAACACAAACACTTATTCAGCTGAATTTCATCAGAGCTTGTGCGCATGACACCTACTGCAACTTGGTTTGTTGGACGGAAAACCACCACTAACAGCCCACCAAGTGCCATACCACATGTTTATTTTAGAGTCCACGAGCGTCCTGTGGACTTGCCGAATTTTCTATTGTCACAACCATAAGTTTGGTTTGACATAACATTTCTCTCTCATTCTAACTTTTTTCGTGGTCTTCATCACTTACCTTTTCTACCTGGCCAGGCTTTTATACTCTTTTCTACTCTTTGAGACAACTCGAACATGCAGCCAATGAAGACCAATACCCCGCATGTCTTATGACAATGTAAGCTCAGGCCTTGCCTGTCACTGTCTGCATCAGATGGCCATCAGTTCAGTCACTGCTGCCACAGCAGTTTCTCTTTTTCACTTATTTCTCTTATTCTCTTTTGTCAGAAATCTCTTTTCTTTTCTCTATATTATCCTGACATTTTTCTCTTCTTCACTTCTCTATTTGAGACAACTTTAGCGTGTAGGAAACAGTAGCTAATCTCACGCATGACTTATGAGAATGTAGGCTTAGCGCCATACCTATCACTATCAGCACCATATTTCCAATTAGTCCACCAATCGCTACCGCATAAGTTTCTCCTTATTCTCTTTACTTCTCTTAATTTAAAAATGTAGACAGAACTGTATCAACACTAAACACCTGATGCCAATGTCCCCTTATTGTGGTAATTTACAGCTTGACAGCCATTGGAAAACACACACACAGTCCCATCCAGGGCATGAGTTTGACCCCTTCAGAGCAAAATGCTCACCTTGTTGGCCAGTTGGGGTGAAAGTCAGTCTCTGGACCCCTGTCGTGTGTCCAAGTTGTCAATTGCCATCCTGCCGACAATGCCACCTGTAGTTTCTGGGCGTTGGTGTGTAATATGTTGATAAAAGAATTCTGCGGAGGCAAGGCTGGGTGGAATGATAGAGCAATCTTTATTGTAAACAAATCTCAATGCCCACGTCCGACCAGGCATGGCCGCTACCTGGGTTTCTCAAATTTATGACAAAGTCCTGCACGATGCTTTGCCCTCTGCTCTACAAGAAAATCCTATCGCCTTCGATCTAGGAAAATCTACAAAGTGCCACCCCCCTTCTCCACTTGTGCGGGTCTTTTTTAAAGTCTAATCACTCGCATCGTCCCACTTCTTCCAATTGGTCACTTTGGTGGATTGAGGGTCCATCTATCCAATAGTAGAAAGAGAAGTTAACCTGCCTCTTTCTGTAAATTATCTAACTTCGCTGAGGTCACTTCTTGGAACTTACAGCCTAAAATGGACCAGATTGTCTCTTCATGCTTATATAGAAATGTATATCTTAAGTCAGCTCTAAACAACTGGAATTGGAGATAGATTCAGCTTTATTGCTCCATATGGATCTGTCCTCCAGCTGAACTTTAACACACACACACACAGAGCTGTTTAAATGCTCTCAGGCCCCTAGATATGTAGAAATCACATCGGCCACCTCTCTTCCCTCACAGTAAGGGAAAACAACTATCACTATTAAAGCTTAGCTCTGAATGTGTAAGTGTGCAGACACCTCATGCACACTTACACATTCAGAGTCTTCATCTGTCCGCGGTGCTTCATTGACTCTGTGCACTAGACCCATGACCTCTATAGCTGCTGGCAGGCTCAAGAGTGGTTGTGTCAGTCTTGCCACAACATACACATGTTGATCTGTGGATTGGTCCTTTGCACACATTTTGCCATGGATGCAGCCTATAGCTGGCAGCCTGGTATAGCTTACCATCTCGCTCTGGGTTGAATACTGTCTCTCGTATTGTAGTCACATCCGTGTTATTCAGAGTGACTTTTTCAATCCATGGGTTGGTGGTTTGTGTAGACACTTCACCTAAGAATACATAGTCCTTAGAATCACTGTCCGACAGCACTTCTGTGACTGTGTGTACTGCTTGACCGCTGCGACGGGCCAACGCAAAATGTCCTTCTTGTGACACTTTCGACATTCCACGTCTTTGGCAGGGCAATCTTTCCATGCATGTTTTCGTCCTTTTTCACATTGGCCGCATTCTTTTTCACTTGGTGCATCAAACTTTTTTGTTTTTGTTACTCTATTTCCATGTATATTGGAACTTTTTTCCTCTTTTTATTGTTTAAGTGGCGTCCACATTTGTTTTGGAGTCAACTCCCGCCGCACAGTTTAGTATTGTCTGTTGTTTCCTAACAGCCTCATTTTGTCTCACTTTTAATAATGCCTTTGCAGTTTTTCGAATAATTTTCGGTCCTTTATCCCAACTACAATTTGGTCTCTTATGAGTTCATCCTTTAGCAAGCCAAAGCTACAATGTTCTGCTAATTTGTGCACTAATGAATGCTTCTGCACTCTCCCCGTCTTGCTTGCATGTCATGGTGAGCTGTACTCTTTCAAAAATCACATTGTGATTGCCTATAAAGTGTTGCTCCATTGCAGCTTTCTGTATGGTATTTCTTTTTTTCTTCTATCCGCAAGACAATATCATCAGCTGCATCCTTCATTGCATACAGGAGTGCATTTACGTGATACTCTTCGTCTTGGTCTTTTAATCCCGATGCAACATGAAATCTTTCAAATCTTCGGACCCATCTCGGCCAGTCAGACAGACTTGAAAAGTCGAACGGTTCGGGCTGTGTTAATTGCACTGAAATTGCCATGACATATTTCTTTTCCATTGTTTTATGCTCTGTTGGCGACTTTTTCACTCCTTGTGTGTGTGCTGATTCCCTCTCACTGACTCTCTCCCCGCCTTCTTGAGCATGCACTGTTCACTGTTGTCCTCCACAGGTAATCACATTGTCGCCTTGTCCACATGTGACTAAAGTCATAAGCAAAGTATATCGCGGAGGTTTGCATTCTTTGCCACATTCTGACATCATGTATAATGGAAGAGACTGAACGCCGAAGTAATCTCACGTCATCTCCTTTACTTAGTGAAAATGAAACTTAAAGCATACACCAACGCATGGCCTTTATGGGTAGTGTAGTCTACCGCTACAGTCATGAACTCTCACACGTAAGAATTACTCTTCAACTTCTTTTAAAACTTTCACAACCCATGAAATTATATTTTAAAGTCACACATTTTAAACAGAAATTATTTATACATTTTAATCTTATTAATCTGAAAATATTTCATGCAAATTTTAACTCCTTAGCAACTGGTGTTTTATCTTTAACTTGTTCCCATGAGAGAGAAAAATAAATAGAATAAATAAATAAATGTTTTGTGTATCTTTTTTACATAAAATTGGCCATTGTTAATGACATACACAGTAATTAATCTAACATACTTTCATTAGATAAATCAATTCAAGCTAGAATTTAAGAGTCTATAATTAGGCTATACTGAGCCTGATCTATTTATACCAGAGATTTTCTTAAAATGAAGTTAATACCTTCTAAAAAAATGTCACCTGGGGTAAAACTCCCCCTGCTACCCTTATTTGCATTTGTATAGCTCACAGCATTTTTTTTTATTTACATGTTAAAGCCTCCCCTAAAAATAGGGGGAGCGGGGTCATGGGGGGACAACTGCCAAGCAAGGCCCACGTCCATTTCCGACAATTCATGGCAGTTTTCGGTGTTGCCAACAAATTGCCGTGTGCAGTCATAAACCTGAACTTCTGTGACAATCTACAGTGCCGCTAACTGACAAAAATCCCACTTTTCAAGTGTCTTAGTTTGATGATGTTTGTTGTTTATTTCAATGTTTTTTATACTTTGGATAGTGACATCCATAAAAACATTGATTATTTTAAGTACATGTAATTTTTAAGTTACATGGTCATAATTTTTTCTGTGTGTTTTTTTGTTCATAGGTAAAAGACCAAGAGTTCCCATACAGAAAAAACCTGGCTCGTGTGTTAATAGAAGTGGAAGATATAAATGATCATGTACCCATATTTACCAGTTCTCTGTATGAAGGCTTTGTCTATGAGTCAGCAGCAGTTGGATCAGCCGTGGTCCAAGTTACTGCCCTGGATAAAGACAAAGGCGAGAATGCAGAGATACACTACTCAATTGAAGCAGGTAGGAACCTGTGACTTCTATTGCAATATTATGTTAAAAGGTTTGATACCCAGTAAATAAAACCCCTCAACATAACTGCTACATTCATGATTGTTTTTTTCAACAGGGAACAATGGAAATGCATTTCATATGGAACCAGTTTTGGGACTCATCACTGTTGCACATGACCTGGACCTGTCCAGCATAGGCCATTATGTTCTCACTGTCAGAGCTACTGATTATGGCTCCCCTCCACTGTCCACCACCACTATAGTGCGGATTGCTGTCACCCTCTCAGACAACGCTGGCCCAAAGTTCCCTCAGCCTGAGTACCAAGCTGAGATTGTAGAGAATGCAGCAGTGGGGACCTCTATCACCACAGTCAGTGCGCTCAGCCATTCAACACTCACATATGACATCAAGCAAGGCAACACCAATCGTTTTTTTCAGATAAATCAGTACAGTGGAGTTATTACTACTCAAATGCCTCTAGACTATGAGACTACAGCATCTTTCACCCTTATAGTCCAGGCTATCAACATGGCTGGCATGGCCTCCAATGCTACTCTCCTAATTCAGGTAGTGGATGAGAATGATAACCCACCAGTTTTCCAGCAGCTTCACTATCGTGGCAGCATCAGTGAGGCAGCACCAGTCAACAGTGTGGTCTTAAACCCAGATGACTCTCCTCTTGTAATCAAGGCCACTGATGCTGACCACAATCAAAATGCTCTGTTGGTGTACCAAATTGTTGAGGACACTGCAAAAATGTTCTTCACAGTAGACTCTGGAACTGGCTCCATCAGAACCATTGCAAATCTAGACCATGAAACATTTGCCGCCTTCCACTTCCATGTCCATGTGAGGGACAGTGGCAGGCCACAATTGACAGCAGACAGTCCAACTGAAGTCACAATACAAGTGATTGACACAAATGATTCACCACCATACTTCACCCAGTATACCTATGAAACAATCCTGCTACTCCCCACATATGTGGGAGTAGAAGCATTGCAGGTTTCAGCTACAGATCCTGACCAAGATGTCTCTACAGATCTTACCTACTCTTTGACTGATGGAGCACTGGAGCATTTTGCTATTACACCTTCCAGTGGAGTCATCATAGTCAAACATGTTAACTTTTCAAAAGAACGTTTTCGCTTCAGTGTCAAAGTTTCAGATGGGAAATTCTCTAGCACAGCTTTTGTGACCATTCTTGTCCGAGAAGCTCTGGATTCTGGTCTCATATTCACCCATAGCCTTTACTCTTCATCTATTGAAGAGAATGTGTCAAATATCACCAAAGTGGCTGTGGTCAATGCTGTGGGAAACCATCTAAATGAACCATTGAAGTACACCCTGTTGAATGCTGGTACATGCTTCACAATCCGTCCAACTTATGGCGTGATCCAAACCACGGGTATACCCTTTGATCGTGAAGAGCAAGAGTTCTATGAACTGGTTGTAGAGGCTAGAAGGGAGCATGACAGCCTGCACGTGGCCAGAGTTATGGTTAGAGTCCAAGTTGAGGATGTGAATGATAATGTCCCTGTGTTTGTAGGACTTCCTTATTATGCAGCTGTCCAAGTAGAAGCTGAGCCAGGATCACCCATTTTCAGGGTAATGGCAGTAGACATCGACAAAGGGATTAATGGAGAGGTATCTTACTACCTCAAGGATGACTACGGTCACTTTGAAATCAATCAACAGACAGGTAGTCTTATACTTAAGAGAGCGTTTGAGTCTGACTTGTCCAATGTTGAGTACCAGATGGTAATATATGCCAGAGATGGTGGTTATCCATCGCTCTCATCTACTATAGAGTTCCCCATCACTGTAGTCAACAAAGCCATGCCTGTCTTTGACAAATCATTTTATTCTGTCTTTGTAAATGAGGATGTGGCTGTGCACACCCCTATCCTTGGCATTAATGCCACTAGTCCTGAGGGTCAAAACATCATCTACACTATTGTTGATGGAGATCCATATCTTCAGTTTGACATTGGTTTTGATACCGGTGTCATAAGTGTCATCCACTCTTTGGACTATGAAGCAGCATCTTCTTACCACCTGACTGTTAGAGCCACAGACTATTTGACTGGTGCACGTGCTGAGGTTGATGTAGATGTGGTTGTCCAGGATGTAAATGATAACCCTCCTATCTTCCAGAAAATGTTGTACAGAGTAGTTTTGTCTGAAACAGCCATGATTGGAACTCCAGCACTTCAAGTTATTGCCACTGACAAAGACTCAGAGAAGAACAATGTTGTCCGCTACCAGATCTTCTCAGATATGCATAACAGCACAGACTACTTTCACATTGATAGTAGTAGCGGATTAATCCTCACAGCACGTATGCTAGACCCTGAACTAGTCCAGAGGTATGACTTTGTTGTCAGGGCCACCGATAATGGCTTCCCATCATTGAGTAGTGAAGTATCAGTCATAGTTGTGGTGAATGACATGAATGACAATCCTCCAGTTTTCAACCAGCTGCTCTATGAGGCATATGTGAATGAATTAGCACCTAGGGGTCATTTTGTAACCTGTGTCCAGGCCTCAGATGCTGACAGCTCTGATTTTGACAAGTTGGAGTACAGCATTTTATCAGGAAATGAAAAAATGAACTTTGTGATGGACATAAAGACAGGAATTATCACATTGTCCAGCCACCGAAAGCAAAGAATGGACCCTGTCTATAGCCTCAATGTTTCAGTGTCTGATGGGGTGTTCACCAGCACTGCACAGATTCATGTTAAGGTGTTGGGGGCCAACCTGTATAGTCCAGTGTTTGGGCAGACTGTGTATGAAGCAGAGTTAAGAGAGAATTCTCCTGTTGGAACCAAAGTTATACAGGTGAGTGCTGTTGAAATCCATTTCTTTCCCTTTCATTAATGTTGCAGAAGATACAGCAATAAAATAATATGGTAAAGACAACGAACTCATATCTGTACTAAAAGAATTTTAATTGCAGGTTAAGGCAACAGATGCAGATCCTGGAGTGTTTGGTCACATCATTTATTCCTTCACTAATGATGTCGGCATGGACAAATTTAACATTGATGCAAATGGTCAAATCACCGCTGTAGAAAAGTTTGATCGTGAGGACCCAGGATATAAGGACATTGTCTTGACAATCGCAGCCAAGGACTCAGGTGGATTTGTCTCTTACTGCACAGTGCAAGTTACGCTGTTGGATGATAATGATAACGCGCCACACTTCTCTGCAACAGAGTACCGAGTTTCACTCAAATCAGATGTAGCTAAAGGTTTTTTGGTGACACAGATTCAGGCTTATGATCCTGATGATGGCATTAACGCCAAAGTGACATATTCCATTTACAGTGAGGCACATGTTCCTGTGATAGATATTCTGGAGATAGACCCTGACAATGGTTGGATGGTGACCAAAGGCAGCTTCAGCCACTTGAGGAACTCTGAGTTATCTTTTTTTGTGAAGGCTGTGGATGGAGGCAGTCCAGTAAGGCACGCTTTAGTTTCTGTCTACATCCATGTTCTTTCTCCAGATGCCTTTATTCCTTCTTTTGGCCAACATCAGTACTTATTTAACATACCAGAAGACACCCCCATAGGTTCACCGATTGGGACAGTGCATCTAAACACTCCTCCTGGATATGTCTCAGTTCCTGCTATCTTTGCCCTGGTTAATGGGGAGACTGTGGAAAACAACCAAGATGGCATGTTTGTGGTGGAAAAAGATACAGGTTTGATCAAGCTTGATAAACCTTTGGACCATGAAATGATCAAAAGATACCACTTCAAAATCACTGCCACTATACAACAGGCTACACTGGATTCTGTGACTTCTGTTGATGTTGAAGTCAAAGTGTTGGATCGAAATGACAACAAGCCCATCTTTGAGGCCAACTCCTATGAGGCGACAGTTATGGAGGGAATGTCAGTTGGAACTAGAATCGTTCAAGTCCAAGCCCTAGATACAGACTCAGGGGCCAATGGTCAGGTTATATACAGTCTTGGGGTTTTAATACAGCCAGAGGGGGATTCAGACACACTGGTTGGCACCTTTAGCATTGACAGCAACACAGGCTGGATCTCCACGTGCAAGGATGTGGACCATGAGACCAATCCATCCTACACATTCACAGTGGTGGCTTCAGACCTTGGGGAGACCCTGTGTCTTTCCAGTACGACCACTGTGACCGTAGCAGTGTCAGACATCAATGACAACCCACCGAGATTTTTGGAGCAACACTACTTTGGTTCAGTTCAGGAGAGTGACCCACCAGGTGAGGTGGTGGCTGTGCTGAACACCAGGGATGATGACAGCTCTGCTGTTAACCGACAAGTCAGCTACCACATCACAGGTGAGTACTACTGTATGTCTATCATTGAATTGCAACTGTGTCACTATCAGTGTTTCTTTTTTTTCATCCAGCATCAGTTTTTTTGATGGCTGACCTGTTCCACTCCCAACTCATCAGAGGCAGCTTGTTCAGTGGCTTTAAGCTTCAAACTATGATGCTCTACTTACCCCTGTAGCACTAATGTTTTACATGACAGGCACTGCGGTCAATTCAGTAATAATATGTAAAATGCCATGACTGGTTAGATGTTCAAAATAAAGACTAAAGAAAGTAATTCATAATATGCAACCTTGTGTTGGGTTCAAGCAAACATTTCACATAGTATGACATATAGACAGTTTGGGACTGTATTAATGTTGTAAAGTAGTCACAGTTTGAATACGTTTATGTACCACAACTACTTTTAGTCCAAGCGAAAACAACACGTGCTTCAAGGGGCAAGGGCAAAAGAGGACCAGATAAGAAAAAGTACTGTAAAATGTTCTTTATGAAATCATCTATGTTAATTAAGATACATAAAATGATTAAAGATCAGTGTTTCCGGTCGTATTAAAATATGATATGTGCTATAAATTTTAATGAATAACATTGAAATCATTCAAATTATCAAATATTATTTATCAAAATATTATTAAATAAGACTCTCCATTGTAAAGTACATTAAAATAAAAGTATTAAGGAAAATATTTACAAGCTACTTGGTTAGGGTCAGGATCAGGGTTGGAAGAGATCATACTTTCTCTTTTTTTTATTGCTTTTTGTTAGATCTTGTCTTAAAACATTCAAAAATATTACTTATGCCACTGCAGTTTACCCATGGAAAATCAATGGGTTTTCAGTATCATACCCATTTCCAAATGTACAGGAGATTAACAGTTTTCATGACATGACATGACCAAAGTATGGAGGATCAAAACAATATCAGCCATGAATTTTCAAAGTTGCATTAAAGGAATAATATGTAACATTTCCACTTTAACCAAGAGAAATCTACCATTACTCAAGATGATCATGCATTTCATTTGACTATCATAACCACCATATCCCCTTTAGTCTGTGTTTTAGAATGTGTAGAATGTGTTTTACTCCTTATAGAATTAAATTACATGTGACAGAGTTGCAGAGCCGTTTCTTGCTATAAGCAGACTATGTGGGTCCACTAGGCGGCCCCCTCAAGTTGCAAGGTCAGCTGCAATACCTGAGGAATGACCCGAAGGAAAAGATGTGAAAAGTACCTGACACCTGGCCCGCTGATTGGTCAGATCTGGTGTCTACCACGCCGCGTTGCTATTACGACCAGTACTACTAAACTAGGAGAGGGCGGGGAATTGCGCTGAGCCGTAAGTTCAGGTCATTCACGGCATGGCGTCCAAACTAGCGCATTCATCTGGCGCAGAAAAAAGAAGAAACTAGATGAAGAAAAACGCTCGCTGGATAAAGGTAAGGTTTTTTTTTTCATTATGTGGTTTGGAGGGGCTAGCTAAAATGCCAAATTTTTTAGCTAGCTTAAGTGTTTGCTTTAGGAGAGGGCTAAAATAAAATGTATCTCACATGTGAAGGCCATAACACTGATTGACTGAAGTGACACCCGTTTTGGTGAGTCACAGCAGGTCCAGTTTGTTGGCATTATATTTGTAAGGGAGGGTGTGTGTGTTAGGCAGATATCTGTCATGTCTGCTGTATCCTCATCCAGTGGAGCTGCTGGTCCATCATAGACCTCCTCTGCTCTTCAATATTTGTCACATAACATTACTTTAGGATTGTTTTTATGATTAATTTATCAATTTTAGTGTTTCCTCCATTTGTAGGTCTCTAATGTGAAGTGTGCTAAACAACCCTAATGCATAAGGCCTACTGTGGATTGTTATGGACCATAGTGTCAGTGGATTATTGCTCTGAGTGGATTATTGTTAACTCTACTGAGCTAGTTGCATCTTTCTTTTCCACATTTATTAGAATATTTATTGTGACAATATAATTTGAACACATTTGCCTACATTCCTACAGTTTAGTTCTGTGTTTGATGTATTACTTTGTTTTATTCAAAAGAATCATAATAACACAAATCAAAGTCAATTTAAAGTGAACTATACTATATAGGACCGCTAGTTCTGCCTACAGAATATAAGTTAAGACCAAATCATCAGTTAAGCAAGTAGTTCACTTTGTAATACTCTGTGAAATATAAACTAAGATATTCCTTCAATATCACATAGTGCTCATCAGTCATTTATCTTTGTTTTATAACTCTTTGAAACTGCTTAAAAGTGACAACTTTGAAATTGGGTGCATGCTTTAAAGGGACACTGTGTTGTATATTGCAAGGTTTAAAATAAAAACAGTTTATGAATTTCTCCATTAGTGTAACATAACTCAATTATATAGTATGAATATTTGCTTAGGATCCGTTTTGCTTGGTAACCTGAGGAGTTTCGTCTTTGCAGGAGCAATTCTGAAGTATTTTGGAGCCGCAGAACAGGAAGCAGCACTGCCGCCTTCAGCACCAGAGATTGTCAAGCAGCTCTCATATGCTGGCAAGGACGCAGAAATTTTGAGGAGGGGCTTAGGGTAGATCTACTTAAAACACAAGACTCAGATAATACTGATAATCATCACAAAGT
Source organism: Sparus aurata (assembly GCF_900880675.1). NCBI lineage: Eukaryota > Metazoa > Chordata > Actinopteri > Spariformes > Sparidae > Sparus > Sparus aurata. The sequence continues at coordinate 35,774,170 of NC_044188.1, read as the reverse complement.
GGTGTGATTGTGTTATACAGTTCTGTATGGTTCCTTTAAAGTATTGTTTTTATTGTTGCATTTTTATTGTATGCTGGTTTGTGTTGGTCCTGAAGGGCTTGTGTTACATTTGAAAGGTTCCTTACTACCTCAACAGTATTATTCTTGTTAGTTTTTTTGTTTTTATTGTTTGCATATTGATATGGATGCTGGCTCATTGTGATTTTCTTTTCTAAGTAATAGCCTATTTTATTTTCTCTACAACTTTAACTTTAGTTTTGGGTGTATGTATGTTATATGTTTAATGTCAACTTAAAATAAAATAAAATTGAGGAACACTCCATCAGTTTCATTTATTGACCTATCAAGGATCCCTATTGTTTACCTTGTATTATCATTTTCTATCAGTTCAACTTACTAGTGTGGGTCAACTTAAGATATTTGATTCTAATTTGAGAGTGGTTTTCACGACTCTTGCCTGTTTTCCTCTTAAAATGTAATAGATTGTTGCATCTTTATGGATCACCCAAAAGGGTTAGGAATCTATCCATCGTAGTTTGACAGCATCTTGCATAGGGCCCCCAAAAAGACAGAAACGGCCCTGCAGAGTTGTATTTTACTCTATAAAATTGTAATCAAAGTAGAATTGTATTTCACTCCATATAGAACTAAATTCACTTAAAAGAGAACTATTTTATTCAATACATGCAAGTATTAAAGTGAACATAGAGTTGTGTTTCCCTCCATATACATGTATTTTAATGCATCCACTGCTATGATAACCTTATCTCCCCAAATGCAGAAACACACAGGAGGCAAGCAGGATTAGGAAATAAATACAAGCTTTTAATGAAAAGCTAAAAATCCACAAACCATATAATCCAAAACCAGGTGGAATGAAATACCGAAACTTAAATATGAAATACCGAAAAATATTAGGTAGCAAACAAAAGCTAAAACTAAGAAGAGCAAAATACAACACAGGAAAAACACGAGGAGTAAAGCAGAAACATGACACCAGGAACAAAAAACAGAAAACATACTAGAGGCTGACACAAGAAAATGCTCGAAGACACTGGAACAGGCTCAGGGAGGTAACACAGGCGGATGACGACGAGGAAACACAGGGTGGAAACACAGATGAACTGACAGAGACATCAGGGAGCACACAGACTAAATACACAAAGAGCTGACTGACAAAAATTACACAGGGGAACACAAAAGAATGAAGGGAAATCACACAATGGGAAGAATTGTTAAGCAATTTCAAAATGAAAGCTGCAAGCAGCGATGAACGGGCCCTTGCAGTCCACGCACGTCGGGGCATGGTGAAGTCAGGGCATGCTGCGTACCTGGCCCCATTGCCTGATTATTGTGTACGCATCTCTTAAGTGTCCGTGTTTCGGACAGCGCAGGAAGGGGTTAATTGTCATTTTCAGTGTCCAACATGTGGCGCTGTGACTATATTTGTATGTTGGCCACTGTGTTCAGGCCTGGACTCTTATGAAAGGTGAGGTTTGTCCAGATAGGAATGAGGAAGTTGTTCCTTTATGATTTGGTGGCCTACTCCAGTATTAAATAATGTACGCTGAGGTCAGAAGAACTCCACGCAATCTACATAAAATGAAAATGGACTACAGGTGAAAAATCCCTCAGACGAATTTTTGGTCAGTGGTGTTTTGATTATTGATTGGCAGTGATGCTGTCGGAGCATGTGCTCACCTTTTAGTTGCATGTCATCTTGTAGTGTATGATATGGAGAAAGAAACGTAAATGTCATGTAAATAGGATGTTTGTCTCAATTCCTATGTCTAGTAGGTGGTGCTATGGATATGACACAGTACTGATGCATGAAGGTATCCAGGGCGACATCGTATACATGTATGATGAATTTGGTGTACATGGGAAATTGTATGTTGCAGTTATAAGGACTTAATGCTTTATGGCGAAGCATTAAAGTGGACCACACCATGACACCCACCATGTTTGACGTAGGTGAAAGCTTTTAATAACTTTTCATGTTCAAGGTCTGAGGATGATACTGAGTGAATCGGGAAGTCTGTGGTGTTAAATCTGTAGGAGGAGTTTGTTAAAGTACTTGGCATGGAAATGGATCAAAATGGCCGACTTTCTGTTGGAGTGACAATTTGGTACCCAAATGTTTTTTGTGCATCTTGTCATGACACATATGCATACTTAATGTCATTTATGTATATGCACGTAGGACGTGGGGCTTGGATTTTTTATTTTCCAGGGGGCGCCATAGAGGTCCCTGGTCCCTTTGTCAGGAGGGCATTGGCAAAAATTGTACCAAGTTTCATGTTAATCCGACCTACCGATGTGGAGATATAAAATACTTTAAATTTAAAGAGCGCCACCTAATGGTAATTGGCCAAAATTTTGCACAGAGCCTTAGGGGCTCATGGGGAGGTAGCAACCTGCGTTTCATGTCATTCGGACACACCACTGTGGAGATATGCAACTCTTCCTGTTTGGAATGAAATCTGCAGGAAGTTGTGATTTAATAACTTAGTTATAAGTATTGTTTCAAATATCAAAATTATTTTGATAACTTTGTGTCAGGAGGGTCCACAAATGCTGTGTGCAAAGTTTTGTGCAAATGGGTGAAATCGCCTGGGAGGAGGTTGAAAAAGTAGGTTTGCGTCATTTTGCAAATTTGAGAAAAAAAAACGGAGGGAGAAATGGGCGTGGACTATATCAAGAGACTCAACACGATTCAGGGAACGCTTGGATATAAGGTTTTTAAATGTGCGATAAAGTATGGGAGTCATAAGGCAAAAGACACTGTCCTCAAATTATAGCGCCACCTAGTGGTTGACATTCACAATGACAATAGATTGTAAAAATTGTCGGCAGGTGTGACCTTTATTCCAAGTTTGGTGACTTTCGGGGTATGTTCAGGCAGTGAAAAATGCGATCATTTGGGACAAAAAAGTAATCACTACAAAAACAACAGGGACCTCGCAAATCGAGACCTGCCCGGGCCCTAATGATTAAAAACTGCTATTTTAGATCAGAGTAGTATTTAGACCTTTAACCCTGAATACTCTCTGGTATTGCTGAGTTCTATATAGATTTTCATTTAGATTTCCACTGGCGTTGGTAGTTGTTTACCAACAATGACAGCAACTCCCATGATTCAGTGCTACTTGAGGACTTTTTCCAATCTGTCTCTTGTTATTGAGAGACCCCTAACAGCAGAAATGACATACTGTGTGTTCAATGATAGAGAGGGTGATCAAATATATTACTTTGCTGATAGAATAGGAAATCTTCCCTGAGCAGCATTGTAATTGGTGTCTTACAACTGAAGAGAAAGGAGAGACAAAATGGGCCATTTCAACAGTACAAGGAGAGAAAGTTTAAAAGATATTGTAAATACAGAAATGTCTGATAAAAAGAGCTGACAAAATATGTGATACGTAATAATAAGATATGTGACCTTTCTCACTTCTCACTTCCAAAAGAGAATCACTTAATGTGTAGCACTGCTGCAGCAAATCAAGAGAGAATGTAGAGGGACATGTCTTCTCTTTATCTGTTCATTCATAGTATATAGTATAGTATATTATTTGTATATAGCCTGACAGAAGGGAAAATATTTAACTGCCAGAATTCCTTACTGTACATTAGCCGTGAGGATGTTTGTGCCCATGTGTTTGTGTTCCATTTGGCCAATTACTAAAGCCAGCACTCATCAGAAACTCTCTTCCCTTTGTTATCCTCCAGTGTCTGTTCTTTTCTAGTCCTCCATTTTCCTGTATGTTCATTTTATAAGAACACATCCCCTTCATTCAGCAATCAAGAGATAATTAACATTATAGTCAATTACATTACAGTGAACTTTCAGAACATCTGAAGCCTGTTCCTGCATACATGTTTGGAAGCAATGATGAAGAGGAATCCACTTTTTTTATCCCAAAACTCACTGATTTGATCAGTAAGATCAGTCATCGATTTTGTGCATGTAACACTAGTTTTATTACTACTATCATACTATTTTTTAGAAATCAGTAATAAACCTTGACTTACATGTCCAAACTGTCCTAACTGATCATGTATCTCACTAAACATGTCTCTCTGCCTGTTTGTTGTCCAGGTGGGAACTATCGTGGTGTCTTTGCACTGGGTCTGGTTCAGGGTGAATGGAAGATGTATGTGAAGTGGCCACTGGACAGGGAGGAGCGCAACCTTTACATAATCAATGTAACTGCTAGTGATGGACTCTTTGTTTCCCAAGCAACGGTGGAGGTGACAGTGTTGGACACCAATGACAACAGCCCCATTTGTAACCAGGTGAGGAATAAAACTGCATCTTGCTCTTTTGCAACCATTGGCAAATGGCAGTACTCAGTGCTGTATTTGACTCAGCTTGCTGATGATGTAAACATACATCTACTGATGCTTCTGGACACATCGTTAGTGATGTTCCTGGAATCATCTGGTGTTTGTCCAGACCCAGCCGTGGCTGATCAGAGCCCAGCTTGTATCCAGATGTCTAGCTCCTCTAACTCCATGGCTCTGCTCTTTTAAGCCATAGCCATATTGTATCTAGAACGGTTTACAAAACCCCTGCACCCAACTTCCAATGGGATATACTTTGTTCTCCATCCTGCCTGCTGACAGTTGCTGACCAGTCCTGCATATTTGGAGTCTATTCTTTTTAAAGGCCTCTGTCAAGTGGTCATCTAAGAGGACTGTTATGTGACTCTGCTATGCCCCATGTGTGCAAATTCAATCAGTTAATAATTTTGGTAGAACATCATACACTGCTGTAGCAATGTAGCAGTTGTCAAAGGTTTCATACTCTCATTTCATTCCATTGACTGGGTCTCTATATCTTTGCTGTGTATGTGTGTCTTCAGGCTGTGTACACTGCCTCTATTCCAGAGGACATCCCAGTCAGCAGTGTGCTGCTGAGGGTTGGAGCTACGGATGCAGATATAGGCATCAATGCATGGATCAAGTACTCCTTACATGGTCCTGGATCCCAGGACTTCAGCATGGATGCGGACACTGGTATGGTTTTGAAAACTCATCCATACAGTACATTTCTATTAGAAAAATACATAACCCTTTTTCAGTGAATTATGCAAATTGACACTTGACATCAGTCAAATAGGGCCAGGTCATCACATTACAAGTTCATTCACATTTATTACTGTGAATAGTTCTTACATCCCTATATGGCGCCATTTTCCAATTTTCACATTTGTTTTCTAACCTGCCCAGGTGAGGTGAAGTCATCGGCGATTCTTGACCATGAAATCACACCCAGCTACAGGCTGGTTGCCCAGGCAACTGATGGTGGTGGGCGAGGGTGCCGTGCTGAGGTGCAGCTAATAGTGACTGATGTGAATGACAACCCACCCATCTTCACTCAGTCACAGTACACTGCAAGCGTCTATGAAGACACAGCCACCAGAGCCCTGCTCACTCGAATCCAGGCCATAGACCCTGATGAAGGTGATACTAAAACTACTAGTAGTGATACTTGCTACCACTACTGCAAGTAGTGGTTCAAATGATACTATACTATACTTATTCATACAAGGCTAAGAAGTGTGTCAATTTCAGAACAACAAATGGGTTAAGGTTGTGCTATTTCAATAGTTACATTAAATTAAATCCAAAGCAGATACGAAAAAACAAGGTCATCAAGTAAAGCCAGCAAAAGTATAGGGAAATAAACATTAAATTCAGAGAATATAAAAACAAAGTGTGGTGCAAAATATATTTGAATAAATTCATTACTCCACCCCACTTCCAACAACCCATAAGCCCGATGTCATAGACTCCTTCTGGCCCACTCCTCTCTTTTTTCTGCCCAACAATGATGACAACACCACGCTAGTGCCCTTGTAGAAAAAAAATAAGTATAGGGCCAGGGGAAGGGGTAATATTCAGAAAGGGAGCATACTGACCAAAAGTTTCTCCAGGAGACCAGTATTGTGGACCTTGGTATAATTGTAGGATTGTCTGTTTCAAAAATGTAAAAAAAAAAAAGTGTCAGAAGCAGACATCACTGTGTTCATACTGAGGGCTTTAACTCTTTAATGTGTACCTCTTTCTGCTCTGCAGCAGGCCCTGGCCGTATGGTGACATACTCCCTGACTGACTCTGCAGGAGGTTCCTTCTCCATTGATAAATTCTCAGGCATTGTGGTCCTTGAACGCATTCTTGACCGTGAGGTTCAGCCCGCTTACCAAATAACAGTCCTTGCATCTGACTTGGGTTCACCGCAGCCCCTCTCCTCATTGGTCAATGTCACAATCACTGTGCTGGACATCAATGACAACCCACCTGTGTTTGAGCGCCGTGATCAACTGGCGACAGTGCCGGAAGATGTAGGAGTGGGAACAGAGGTTCTGAGAGTTTATGCTGCCAGCAAGGACATCGGAACCAACGCTGAGATCACTTACAGCATTCGATCAGGCAATGAGCATGGAAAATTCCACATCAACCCACTGACTGGTGAGTGTGCTAACCACCTCTGCAGCAGCTATCCCTCATTTTATTTATATTTGATGTACATTACTCATACCCAAGTATCTCAGATCCCTTCAGTCATATTTACTGTGAGTGCTCAATTTTTGGGTTGCTTATTTCTAATATTACCACAACATCCAAGACATATAGTTTCAAATTCCATACAAAAGATGTTTTGAGATGTTTGCTGTACTGATCATTATTTTTGCATGAACTGACAATGTGTAATATAAAAACTGCTGCTCATAGTGACGAACCAGATAAGTATCATCAACTCTGCATATCCCTTCAGTGCTGCTGAGCAACTTGGGCTCTGTTACTCAATTGTTTTGATTGTACAATCACAATGACCTTTTTCATACAATATTTCAGCCAAAACAGGCAACCATTTTCAATTTTAAAAAATTTGAGCGGCAGAGTAAATCCTGTTCACCACCATTGTTGAAACTGTTTACCCTCTGCTGCCCTTCCATCACTGAAATGAATTGAGGTGGCAAGTTACTGCGTAGCAGTGTGCAAAGAGTATGGGGCACTTTTGCCACAGACCTAATGCATCTGTGCATAGCATGTGTGCATAACATAGTATGTGTGGCAATGTAATGCCAATGGAAGATGCTTAGCTGACACAGCTTTGCACAAACTTAGTACAGCAATGTGACTTTGGTTGTGATGCCATGTCACACTGACACTGTACAAAGACTAATACTGTAGATATGAAATTTTCAGTGAAAAACCAAAAGAACAGGGAAATTACAAAGTTCCTTTGTTGAATCATGAAGGTTGGTTCAAATGATCTAAAGGTGAGCTATATTCCCCTTCTGGAAATTTGATGCAAAAGTCAGGAAAATATTAAACATTACTAAATTATGAGGAAACATTGTCGATTCCATCATAGGAAGAGTGATGTGCATTTACACCTGTAGTCCATTGCCCTGACTTGGAAATGTTAGCTGCTGTCTGTAGGGAATGACTAAACTTTTTCTGAACTAGATCAAGCTTTCCTCTGTTATCTGTTTACACACCTGATATACTGATGAACACTTATGGATAACTTTTGTTAATTTATCTACATTCATGAAGACTGTCTCCTCACTAATTCCTCTCCGCAGCTGGTCTATTCAATAAAGATAGAACTTAAAACAAAAAATCTGTGATCACATATTACAGCTGTTGTCACTGACTTTATTTAATGATCATGAAGTCCTCTGAAAAAATTAAGCTAGAGACAATCGATGGATTTCTTAGTCAGCAGTGAAAGTTTTGATCTTTTGAATTATCTTGCTTTCTCTCTCTGCCCTTTTCCTTTTTGCTGCTCTTGGTATCGTAGCTCATTTTTCTTTAATCATAGCTTTTATCAATCATAGTGCTGTAGGCCATCTAAATATATCCTTTTCCAATTCAACTTTTTCTTGTTCTTCACTCTTACTTTCCGATTTGGCTAAACTGCAAGGAGGTTATATCCTCAAATCCTAATATGAGGTATGATTGAATAGTCAAGAAAGTGAAGTCCTTCATCTTTTCCTAAACTTTTTTCCTTGACCCTTACTGTTAGGCATCCCATTGCCGTGCGGTTGTTTCTGAGGATGCTAACACTACGTTAGCTAGCGGTCTGCAAACTTGATCTCTCGAGAGGGAGTCTAACACAGTCTCACGGTGTGTTAGACCATGGATTAAACTTACACTGGAATACCCCTTAACTATTGATATAGGAGCTCTGTACACATCCATAGTCTTGCAAACAGATCTCTCTCCACTCTTCGTTTTAGATCCATGTCAGAGCTGGAAAGGGGAGACAGAGAGAGCGATTTTTTAGACCCCAGACACTGCACATTACTTTACATCATCGTCATATGGCCTTTCCATCAGGAAACTGAAGCCTTTATATCTGGTTTTGTTTGGTGGCTTTGGAGAGACCATAGGTAGATATAACAGCTTCAGTGTCCCATCTGAACAAGCTGTATGACAGCAATAGTAAGCAGTGAACATCTTCTAAATATATTATAAATTTAAATGTTTTAGGTAGGCTAAAAAATGAATGGGATAATCTTTTTAAACAGCAGAGGGCTACAACTACTTTTTACGTCATTTGTGACCGGGCAAATACGTGGCACCAGCAGGTCAAGACATTAATTTGTTGATTTACAAATCCATCATCCTGTTTAAAAATGGAGGTGTAACACACTTTCAGCATCCCTGATTCAGAAAATGAAAAAGGTAAAAGGAGCACAGAAGGCATGGCAAGAGATAAGAGTTTTTCATTCCCTTGCAAACGGTTATTTTTTTTGTACAGTTACACCCTATAGTATTAACAATATTGCTTCTGTTTGCAATGTTACTATTCATGTGATTTACAAGGCAAATTTGAATGAATTGAGCAATTGAATACCTCATTCAGAACTTGTAGTATGGTCTGGGTCTTCTCTCTTACAACTCTTCCCTTCTTCCTGATTAGCTCAATCAGCTTGCTGTGGAAAAGCAAATGTTATTACACTACACAATGGTCTGGTATGAGCGATCTTGTTTTTGACATGCATTTTTATTTGGTTTGGCAAAATTTGTTGACTTGCTCAATCATAACAGTGCATGAAAAGTGGGATTTACGTCAGTAAGCGGCACTGTAGATTGTCGTGGAAGTTTAGGTTTACGACTGCACAACACCGAAAACTGCATGTCGCGGGGTTCAGTGGGGTGGGGTGATGGCGTCATCGTTTTGGAAAGTATGGGGATTCGCTGTCCACATGAAAACAGGAGGGCTGCGTTTTTGGATATTTCCGCCCTGAGACCCATTTCAAAAAAGTACGTTTTCAGGCACTGCAATTTAGGATCCGTGTGGACGGTCGGCCAAAACGATGCCATACATTTGCATTTTTTGCAAAAGAGCGTTCTTGTCTGGACAGCCCCTAACAAGGGCAAAAGAATGAGGAAAAATTAAGCCAGCCCACACAGTCTCTGGCCAGGTGTGGTTTCGCTGCTATTCATATGCAAATTGGTGCATTTAAGCACCTCCGCGAGCTCCACATACATCATGGTTAATTTCCGTCAATAGGCGAGTTCAAGATCACGCAGCCCTGAGAACCATGGACCTATAACTAGTGAATACAGCTTTTGAGGCAGAGCACCATTCATTTTTTTTTAACAGCTTTATTTATCACTTATTTCCAAAACATACATAGTGGCAGTGCAATAATGAAATAAACAACAGGGTAAACATTACAACAATAATACTTGAAAAAACAAATATGATACAGAAAATATATACCTAAATAAAAAGAAATAAAAGGATGCGTCATGAGCAAAGAAAATTTGAATTAAAGATTACGAAGTGGGAGCACATTCTCACAGTTTTGATAGCTTTGTTGTTCTTAGCAGAAGATACTGACTTGGAATACAACTCCAGTTCTTTCATAAAAACACAAAAAAGAGGTTTTACTTTAGCAAATTTACATTTGTGGCTGTAAAACTTTGCAAGAATTATAATGAGATTAATTTAATGAAATTATTTTTCAACTGAAATGTCGCTTTTTAAGAAACCAAAAAGCACATTCTGCAAGAGGAGCTTAAAGTCACAGAAGATATTGTCTAAAATAAATCTACATATATCTTGCCACAGTTTACGGTTATATTTACATTTCCAAAACAGTTGGATAACAGTCTCAGTATGGGAGTCACAAAAGGCACAATTTAGATCTAGATCAACATATTTGAATTTGATATGATCTATGTTATAGTTACACACTAAAGGGAATTTTAAACCACTGATTTTAGAAAAAACAAAATTTGAGACACAATTCCATATTGAGTCTGTTCTTTTTTTTCAGGAATTGTTTGATCCAGTTAATCTTGAAGGTGTTGTTTAAAGAGTCAAAATCAAAAAAATGTAGCCCCCATTCTCATACGTGTTTATGACAACAATTTTTTTTATGTAGTGCATTTTATTTTTCCATAAAAATTTAAACAACAACTGATTTATGCATTTGATGGTTTATTGTCAATATGTAATGAGAGGGCAGCGTAAGTAAGTCTAGATGTTCCTTCTGCTTTTGTTATTAACGTTTAACCTCTTAAAGATAGATCTCTTAGAAGTCAAAGATTAAATCTTTTTTGAGCTTTTTCTATAAGCTGGGTAAAATTTAAAGCATTTCTAGCTTTCTGATCTTTAGTGATGAAGATTCCTAAATATGTTATTGTATCTTTGACAGGGATGTTTGGTATTGAGCGAGTAGCAGAGTCTTTCACTGCCATTAACTCACATTTGTTTACATTTAGGTATAGTCCGGAGGCTTTAGAGAACACATTGATGATGTTTAGAGCATGAGGTATCGGAGTAGAGTCTATTAAAAAAATAGTCGTATCATCTGCAAGCTGACAGATAACGATTTCTCATTCTGCAACTGTGATGCCTTTCAGAGCGCTTGATTTAATATGAATAGCTGGGTTCAGTTGAGTTGGGTGACAAGTAGGAAGAGGTAGGGAGAGATAGGGCAACCTTGCCGGATTCCTCATTTAATGTCTTAACAGGGAGTCATGCCAGAGCTCAATTTAATAGAACAGTTACTATTAGCATATAAGGTTCGAATGGCTTTGCTAAAGAAATGCCCTAAACCAAATTTTTCCAAAGAAATAAAAATAAACTGATGTTTAACTGAATCAAAGGCTTTGTAGAAATCTAAGAAAAACTGTTATCAGTGATTAATTCAGAATAATCTAAATCTACATCTAAATCTAAAACCAATCTGATGTTATTAGATATGTGTCTATTATTCATGAATCCAGACTATGATTCGTCTATGACAGTATCCAAACCTAGTTGAAGCCTTTTGGCAAAAGCAATTGCTATCACCTTATAATCATTGTTTAAAAGACAAATGGGGCACCAGTTATCAATAAGCAGTACATCCGTTCTGGGTTTCGGAATAAGTGCGATTAAGCCTTGTGTTAGAGATCCCCCATCACTAACACAAGGCTTAATCACACTTATTATCTATTTATCTATTATCTATTATCTACCTATACTTTCTGTGAAGACCTTCAGTAAGAATGGGGCTAGTTGTTCCACAAAAGCTCTGTAAAATTCAGATGTAAACCTGTCCACGCTGGGAGACTTGTTATGTTTGAGGCTATTGATAGAGTCAATTATTTACTGTAATATCAAAGGAGCATCACATATATCTCTCTCAGTAATATTATTCACCTCAATAGAATCTAAAAAGGCAGATGCACTCCTTTCACAATATTGTTAGGAGTAGAGGGATTGTACCTTTTCTTTCTTTTCTTGAGAGATCTAAGAGGTGTGGTTAAGCGGTGCTGAGGTTGAGATGACCTCACTTGGAGAGGTGTGTGGCTTTCGCCCCTGGAATCAAGAAAAAGAGACTCACCTGTGTGTGTGGGGGGCAAGGGCTGTGTTGTCGCCTGAGTAAGCGCCACGCTGAAGACGCTGTCTGAAGACGAGATGCACTTTACCCTCCTGAGAACCAGCCTGGTGCCTGAAGACCCGTCCACCATCATTCTTTTAAAAACTTTGAACTGAAAACCAAAGACGGAGCTCGCCGCTCCTGAGAGAGCACAGGTCTGAGCTCTAACTCCGGTAGCTCGACCCACCTCCTCACTTTTCTCTCGGGGAAAACCAGTCCATCTCCACTCTGCTTCTTTCCCTCGTTCTTTCTCCTTTTCTCACACTCCAGGTTAGCACTAGCATGTGTTACTTTTACTTAAATCTCCCTAGACCCGACTAGTCCGTAAGAAATTGAGAGGTATATAACTTGCTATAGAAAATTGAACAGTGTGTAGCAATTAGCTTGGGTTATCACATATAGTATTATCAATTTTAAGTTGCTGGATAGAATTAGTTTTGGAATGAGATTTTTCCAACCTGAAAAATAGGCAGAATTTTGTTCTCCCTCTTTCATCCATTTTTTCCTTGACCTAATAAAGGCACCCTTTGCTTTAAGCATATAAGTTGTTAAGCTTACTTTGATATTCAGTGAGAGTTTGTTTTTCATCTGTAGAGAGACAATCCGGGGGCTTTTGACAAAGGGAGGTTGTGGTAGATACTATCTCGTCTTCCTCTGAACTTTTCAGTTTGGCTAGATAGGAACTCAATCTCCTTAAGTACTTAGCAATTTGAAATTTGATAAGTTCCCACTTGATACAATATTTATTAACAATTTGAGCCCCAATCCAATATTTCTGAATAAGTCTTCTAACTCCAGCTTTTACATCTTCATAAATTAAAATTGAACTATTTAATTTCCAATATGAAGAACAGTTATGACAAGCAGAGGAGAATAGAGGGATGATAATATGTATAGCTTTATGTTAATGGTGTAGCCAGAATTTGTGTTGTATTCTCTTTAAGACATCTGGACATCAGCCAATAATCAATCCTAGATTGGGATGATCCCGTCTTGTTAGACCATGTGTATACTAGGGATAGGCGATATGGACTAAAAAATGTCACACCGATAATTTCTGGTATCCATCACGGTAACGATAAAAATTATGATAAATAAACACCAATTCAGCCTAATCTTTTTGACTATAAATCTATCACCAAAATAATAATAAAGGGTACTAAACTACATCAATTAAGTTCAAGTAGTACATCTGTACTGCAAAAATGTAGTGAGTGACACCAAACGCATGTATAAAGTAAAGGGACAGTAAGATAATTACTCACCAGCAGCAATGTCCAGGTTATGCCCGAAGCAGGACAGCCTTGTTCACTGGTTCAGGGCGACTGCTATGACCACGTTAGCTCCACAGTTTATGGTCAGGCACACCAGTTTGGCCTCGTCCAGTTTCCATTCCTTCAGAAATTGCTTCAAACCGCTTGCAATTTTTTCACCTGTGTGGTCACCCAGGAAAAAACTCATCTGAAGGCAACAGCTGTTCAAACTCCAATCACCTGTTATGTAGTAAACGGTAAAGCTAATATACGGCTCAGTTGCTCAGCTACTCCACATGTCTGTGGCTGAAGCAAAAGACTCCACTGTAGACAGCATTGTTTGTAACCCATCACGGCACTCTTCGTACATCCAGGCAAGGCTGTCTTGGAAAAATACTTAATTGAGGGCATCTTGTACCTAGCATCCATTTTATGGATCATTCGTTTGAATCCTGCCTTCTCAGCAGTTTGGAGTGGTAACATAACTTTCGTCAGGCCAAAACGCCACTGCCTCTGTTAATCCTTTCCACCATTTGCTTTGATGGTCATACGGTGTGGAATGAGCAAATGCATCTGCGAGTCTCTTCCGAGTTGTTGTTGGTTTCTTACCCAAGGCTTTGGATGAAGTTGACGCTGCTTCTGCGTCCTTGCGCATTTTTTAGGCTATCTTCATATTCTGGTTTGTGCTTGTGTTTCAGGTGGTTGAACAAATTAGTGCTGTTACTGTCCTTTTGTAGACACTATTTGTTTGCAAAACTTGCACGTTGTAAATTGCTGCTCCACGTCAGACTTTTTAAAAACCAAACCAGTTCCAGATAATGGAGCTGGAGCTTCTTTTAGGAACAAGCTCCTCGCTGCCTGGCATATCTGCTCTGCCTTCCGCCATTGTTGTCAATATTCTACACGTGCAAGAGTGTTGCGCACTTACATACGTCATCAACGGGAATTTATCGTTTTTATCGTGGGATGACATATTCTTACCATGAGAGATGTTATTGATGATATATCGTACCGATAACATATAGCACATTCCGAGTGTATACTCTGTCAGTCAGAAATCTTTCTCAAGATCAAATCTTTGCATGAAGAGCTTTAAATAGCAGCTTACATTATTGTTTTGTCTTGATGGCCATCTATCTAATACATCATCAAAAGCAACGTTAAAATCTCTGCTAATTAAAAGATAGGCGCTAGGGAACTTTTGTTCTATGGTGTCAAACAAGATCTCATTCTCTACTTTACTGTTATATCCATAAACATTAGTGACAATCCAAATAATCCTGTTAAAGTCCACCACTTGACATACAAAATGACCATTAACATCAATAACTGAGTGCAGCACCTGTAAAGTTGCACTTCAGAGTGCCCACACCTGCTGAATGTTCTGACTCGTGTGATAGCCAGATATTGTTTCCCCACTGTGACCTCCAGAAAATAACCTCATTTGCTGTGGAATGTGTCTCTTGAAAAAATCGAAAATCTGCTTTAAATCATTCAGCATATAAAAACAAAGCTTTGCATTTCCCACTATCCCTTAACTCCTGGCATTTAACTAGGCAAAAGATAAAGACATTTTGAAATACAAAGAACTAAATAAGCAATAGACAATTAGGTCGCAAGTAACTTACCACAAACTAATATAGTATCATCAAGAGCTGTACCATAAACAGTCACAATTGTGTGAATTTTAAAACAAAAGTGATGTAGCCTTTAAGCCTCTTTAGTGTATGTGAACATAAAGATGAGCAGGAAAAGGAAAAGTTAACAATTGGGCTTCATCACAGCTTGGGAGGGATGTAATGCTTGTGAATTGTTCAAGCCCTTCTTTAGGCACTTGTGGTCAGAAAACAGGAACAAGATGAAGAAGTCCATAGGTGCTGCTTTCCTTTTGAAAAAAACAAAAACAAAACAACAAACAACAAACAAACCAAGCAAACAAAAGCAGCTCCATACTTGAGCGTGTGTGCTTAACTAGATAACAAATAGTCTCTTCTCATATTGAAGATTAAGTCAACAAAAGGAGCCCAGATGCACTGGTCTAATAATAAACATAAAGCAGCTCCATTCTTGATCTTTTGTGTTCATTTGGATAACAGTCTCTTCTCGTATTGTAGATCATGTCAACAAAAGGAGCCCAAATGCACTGGCCTGATAATAAACACACATTCACAGTTCGATAAAAGTGCATTCAGAGTAGTAAAGAGAGAGAGAAAAAAAAAATTAAATAAAAATAATAAAAAATAAAGTGCCTTGGATTCTTACCACATAAGGAAGAAGAACTAATTTTTGGTTTAAGTATAGATTACCTTCATAGCAGATTTAACAGTTTCATATTTTCATGGTGAAGGGAGGATCTCCTTGTACTCAGTAAAACCACGACCTCCAACAAAGAAAGCCATTTTTCCTTCCTTTCGGGCAGCTTCTACTGCTGGCCACAGCCACAGCCAGACAGCTGCCCTATGAACCCAGGACGAAAACTGAATCATGATGCTTCTGGGCTCCTTCGCATTCTTTGTACCAAGGCGATGGGTGGTGTCAATCACTTCTGGTAGCTGTTTTTTATCCTCTGGTAAGATGGCCTGACAGATTTTTATCACTTGCATCCGTATCAGATGGTTCTCTACTGTCTCCGGTATGCCGTTGAGCCGCAGATTCCAGCAACGAGACTATCTTTCCAGGTCTGTGATTCAAACTCGACATTTTCCACGTTTGTTTTTGACAAACTAAAAAAGGACACGCTCGAACGCTTCTTGGTCAAAGGCAGTCTCTCGATAAAAAGTTATTCAGCGTTGAATTAGTTTGGTAGCAGAGCCTGATTCAGAGAGTGTGTTCACAGCGCCATCTTGGCCCCATCTCGGAGCATCATTCATTCCGATGAAAGTTGTTCAGTGGCGCACATAGGCATAAACTCTTAACTTGAGTCGTTAGGGGAAGGGGCCAAAACGGCGCCACTGTAAGACGCTTCTTCTATGCGCTGCCGAAGATTTTTTAATTCAAAGCTTGAATTCGCCTGCCTAAGACCAAGAAACATGCAAATTGTTTTTCTGACGTAAAAAATAATTTTGAGGCCTGTTGTTGAAACTGACACCCTTTGTCTTGTTTTTTCGTGGACTTTCTCTGTTGGACTCTGCCTACAAAGAGCTAACGCAGTTGTTAACCGTTGACGTTGTTTGTTTGCTTGCTAGCTCGGTGTCCAACCATTGTCTGTTAAAAAGGCTCCAACTGCTAAATAACTGGTTCTGCTGACATGACGTCTACTCTGGAGGATGAGGAAACGGCAATTGAAGAGTTAGCAGAGAGTCTTAAACGGTGCCATACCTATGCCAAACCACCTGTGGAGGCTGAAACTTCTCCGAGCAGTAGCCCACAGAAAAACACTTTGCGTCGTGAGCTGAGGTCGGAGCCCTCCAACGCTGTCCTGCTGGAGGCCATTAACAAGCTCACTGAGTTGCAGCACAGCTTCAGGTAAAAGCTGTAATTCATAGAGAAGTCCATAGAGAGCAATTTTAAGAGTATTCAAATGCTCTTTACTTCAGTGCAAGCTGCGGAGGAGAAGCTGGTTGACCTGGCATCCAGAGTGCATCCCCTGGAGCTCCAGATTAAATCTTTGTCTGCTGAAAATAAGAAATTGGTGGAAAAAATGAATGACAGGGATGTGTACTCCAGGCGCTGGAACTTGAAGGTATATGGGATTCCTGAGGCTGAGGGCGAAAATATGAAAATTATGGTGATTGAGATATTCTCCCGTGTCTCACCTGGTCTCGCCAACTTTCTTCAGAAGACGGTGGATTTTACCCACAGACTGGGACCACGGCTGAGGAGGGAGGGACAGCATCCACCGCGCCGCATCATAGTTCGCTTTTCGTACCGAACTCACTGGGATCAAGTTTGGGCGGTCTCAAAAAATTCTGAGGTCCTTAAGCAGAAGAATGTGAAGATATCAGAGGACTTAACTCAGCAAGTCAGGGAGGCGAGAGCGAAGCTATGGCCGCTGGTGGAGGAGGCGAAGCAGAACAAGAGAGCAGGCTTCAGTGGCCCTTTTGCTATTATTGGTGGTAAAAAGATCTCTGTGGAGGACTTGACATGAGGTATTTGCATGAGTAGGTGTTTGATTGTGAAAAATGTGGGTTATATAATAAGCTGCATACTTTCTGAATCTTACATTCTCTTGATATTTTTGCCCCCTTTTCTCAATATACAACATGTTTTTTTACTTGTTAAATAAGGATAGCGTTCACTTCTTTTACTTGCTCATATGCTTTTGAGAGCACTTGCATTTATATTTTTCTGACCAAAGATGTTTCTAGAGATTTAAACTTCTGTATTTGTTCATAAGAGGTAATACAGTTTACATGGGTCAGTTTCTAAAATTGTTAACTTTGAGTACAGTTTTTGGTTTGTGAATTCAGGTTTTGCACATTTCTCAACCTTTAGTAGAAACTACTGTTTAAGTAACAGTTAATCAGTGTATTGTGTCGTGGGTGTATACGTATGTTCGATATTAATTTTTCATGTTTTCATTTTTCGAGTTCTAACTAAAAGAAAGGCTTTACTTTTATTTTGTTATTAAAATAAGGATTTTTTTTTTTTTACAGGAGACTCATTCTTCTTCAAAAGATGAAGCATTCTGGTGCAACCAGTGGGGAGGAAAAGCTATATTTTATCACAGTACTTATTTTTCAGGAGGTGTATTAATTTGATTCAATCCTAAATTTAATGGCGAGACCCTATATAAAGAGACTTCTGATGTGGGTAGATAGTTTTGGCAGTAATTAAATCTGGGGATAACATATTTATTTTGGTAAACATTTATGGATTTAATGTAAGGAATTTCACACTCCTTAGTTTTTTGTCTGACCAAATTCTGCAAGTAAGAAACAAATTTCCGTCATCTGTAGTCGTTGGCGGTGACTTTATTGAGGCTCCAAACTTATGTACAGACAGATACTCTGCAAGTGGCAATCAAGATAATTTCAACCCTCTTATATATGATATTTGTAGTAAACTTTCATTATTAGACACTCTGAGAATTTTACACCCACATGAAACAAACCTCTTTACCTGGTTTAAAGCAGATCTCAACCAAAAATCTCGGTTAGACTTGTAGCTTATTTCGGACAATTTGCCTCTTTGGTCCAAACATGTAATATCACTGCTGCTCCCTTAACCGACCACTCTGGAATAGATATCTCTATCTCAAACTCAAATTCTCCTTATCGCAGAAAACTTGGATTCTGGAAATTAAATGCTTTCTTTCTACAACAATCAGATTATCGGTTGGGTATTAAGCAAATCATCACCAAATTCCAATCAATGTCTGGATTTACTCCTATGTTAAAGAGGGAGTTACTCAAATTTGAATGTCAAAAGTTTTCAATACGATTTGGAAAGCAACAATCATATAGAAGTAGAATCATGTCATTGATCAAGAGCATAGATTTTCAGTTTGAGAGCATGATTTCATTCCTTTTCAGTGACACAGCTCCTTTGCGTGCTCAGATTTTTTCTCCTCATGCTCACATTTTGTGCTTGCATTTAAATGTCTTCTGCTTTCTTTCAAAACGTCTGCTTAAAGTAAAAAATCACATGCCTGTGCTCACATTTCTCCTTCTTGCACACAAAAATTTCGCTCGCATTTTGCGTGCAGATCTAAGTGCATGCACTCAGAACACATACCTGCTCACAGGTCAAGTTCTACTCTCGGATCTCTCCTCTGCTCACGCATTTTTCTTGTGTATCAACACTGTCAACTAGGGCTGCACGATTCTGGAAAAAATGTGAATCACGATTTTTTTGCTTAGAATTGAGATCATGATTCTCTGGCACAATTTTTTTCACAAAATGTTTATTGCACTGATGAACTTGAACAAAACAAAAAAAAACATGATAGTATGGCAGATACTACTATGCCTCTGCCAAAGCAATGTTTTTTTGTTAATTTCAAGTTCTATCATTGGATGAGAAATTATTTTTACACAAAAAAAAAAAAAAATTAGTCTCCCAAGATGAGAGGGCATCCTTTTATACCTCATGTTGTACAGTGTTTATTGGGGCCGTATCTTAAGCTAGGTGATATGTGATAGCTGCTGTGATCGGCTTTCTAAAACGGAGGCATAATTTTCTTCCTTTTCCAAAAGCCGCCTCAGAGGTAGAGGTAAACATGTGACGTGACGTGAAGCCCGACATTGGGCTGTGAGCAGTTGACAACGGGACAGGGCAAGATGGCGGCCGAGGCGCAGGGAGAACTTTTTCACTAACAGATGGAAATGGTTTTTTTCACCCTAAAAGTGGACTTTGCTCACTCAGAACAGTTGTCGCCTGTTATTTTTGTCGCCCTTTGGTAGAATAAGCAACCGTGGAGTGACTTCGACGCTTTTTTGAACTCTACCGTCAATTTGAAATTTCAACTCATATAGGAAGAAGTGGACTTTTACACGGTAGTGGACAGCTTGATAACAATGGCGGAGAAAAGACACAGAAATCAAGGTAACAAGGCATGCAAGTCGCTTTCATTCATTGAAGATTCAACTGAAAACGACATGGAAGTTGTGAAGACGGGAGACATGCACTCTTATGCCGGCAGCTCCGAGATGGAGGTGGGCGGCGGCCCGCGCCCGGATTCGGCGCCAAGTACCCCAGTTACAAAGAAAGGCAAAATTGAACCGACACTCTCCGAACTACAAGACAACATTGTGAGGTTGGTGGCGGAAAAGATAAAAGAAAACGCCGACAGTCTTGCATTACTGATAAAGAAAAACACTGACACCATTGAGGCCCTGAAGGAGACGTCAGAGTTCCTCTATAAAGAAGTCCAAGACGTGAAAATGGTTGTTGCAACGGTCAAGCAAGCCAGCGACGTTCATCAGAAAAGAATAACGGCCGCGGAAGACAAGATAAACGACATGGAGCGCTATCACAGGAGATGGAACCTGAGGCTGTACGGTCTGCCGGAGCAGGAAGGTGAGGACGTTAAACAGCGCATGGTAGACGTCTGCAGAGCAGTCATCCCGGACGCAGGAGGAGACCTACGCTTCCACATTGATGTGAGCCATAGGATTGGAAGAAAAGAGAGCGGCAAGACTCGACCGGTGATAACAAGATTCACATGCAGATCGACGAAAGAAATGTTGTGGAAAGCTGCAAAGGACTCTGGCTTTCTCAAGGCTAAGAAATTGAAATTCGGAGAAGATCTAACTACAAAAGACAAAGAAATACGCAACAAGCTGTGGCCACAAATCGAAGAGGCACGTAAGCAGGGGAAAAAAGCATTCTTTGTAGGGGCCAAAGCCATCATTGATGGCATAGAAATTAGAGTGTGAAACAGTAATACATGTTTAACATCTAAAACAAAGAAAAAGTTAAAATGATAATACCTTGCCTTACAGGTTACTCACTACCGTTCATTTGTTATTATATATGTTCATTGAAAGTATAGTATTACTCTTAAACCAGAGATTTCGAAGATATGGGCAATGTTATGGTTAAAGATACACAGTTTAATTTAGCCCATACTTGATTGTTCAGCTTACTAATATTTGGGGGTGAAAAGGGTCATTTCCATATTGTTTTGTTTTTGGAAAACTTCGAAACTATCTAGATAACCTAGTGTTTTTTTGATTCATATGTCTTTGTCATTTTGTTCATTTAATGTGAGGGGTATTCGAGAACAGACTAAGAGGAAGGCTGTTTTTTTGTTTTGTAAAAGCTTGAAAGCAGATTTTTATTTTCTACAAGAAACACATGCATTAGCTGCAGACTTAAATTTTTGGAAAAATCAGTGGGGTGATAATATTTGGATGGCTTATGGCAATAGTAATTCTGCTGGTGTAGCTATATTGAAAGGATCCTTTCAAGGAAAAATCCTCAAAAACATTGCTCATAACTCTGGAAGATGGTTAATTTTAGTTATTGAATTTATGAATGAAATTTTCATTCTGGGAAATACATATGGGTACAACAGCAGTCATAGAAACACAATCCTCTTTGAAGAATTTGAAGAAGAAATCACTGTCTTATTAAACTCCTTCATGAATGCTAAATTGATATTTGGAGGTGACTGGAATTGCATCAATGATCCCATAATTGACTGTCACCCACAAAGACCTTTGAGGAGCCCATGTGGAGAATTTAATAACCTATGTTTACAATTAAACTGTTGTGATATATGGAGATTAAGGAACCCATCTCAAATCCAGTTCACTTGGAATAACAAGGATTTATCAAAGAGATCCAGGATTGACTTTTGGCTTATCTCAAATGATTTAATAGATAAAGTAAAGGAAACCAAAATAGAACCTTCAATACTCACGGATCACAAAATTGTTTCGTTGACATTGTATATAAGGAACCTTCCAGTTAAAGGTAATTCTGACTACTGGAAATTAAACAATACACTTTTGTGTGATAAGTCTTTCAAAGAAAAAGTCATAGAATTCATACATGATAATTGGAAGAAAGCTCAAGAAGAGAAAATATATGGCAAACACTGGGAATATACAAAATTTTTGATTCGTAACATGGCAATTAAAAGGGGAAAGGAATTGGCTAAGGAAAAAAGAACTAAACAAGAGACTATTTTAAAGGATATAATTTCTATTTATGAAAATAACACACTCTCTCAGATTGAAATCAACAGGTTAGCTGAGCTACAATCTGATTTGGACAATATATATCAAAATATGGCACGTGGTGCATTTATCCGTTCCAGACGGAAATGGATGGAACACGGTGAAAAAAATACCAAATATTTTCATAATCTAGAAAAAATAAATGCTTCTGTGAATAACATGTATAAACTCAAAGTTGATCAGCAGATCTCTGAAAACCCTCAAAAAATTTCTAAAGCTGTGGAAGAGTTTTATAAAAACTTATATTCTGAACCAAATGACATTTATAGCCCATCTCATTTTTTTTCTTCTATATATAACAAGGCACGATGCACTGACCAAACGCAGAAAAAATTTTGTGATCAAGATTTATCCCTAAGAGAAATTGAAAATAATATTAGATGCTTAAAAGATAATAAATCCCCAGGGAACGATGGACTTACCAGCGAGTTTTATAAGGCATTCCAAGACCACATTTCTGAATTTTTATTATGTGTTTTTAAGGAGGCCATAGAAATCGGTAAACTTCCTGCAACAATGTGCCAAGGCCTAATCACCTTGATACCTAAGCCCAATAAAGATCGACTACAGATTGAGAATTGGCGACCAATAACTTTAATTAACAATGACGCAAAATTATTGTCTCACATCTTTGCAGAAAGATTAAAATTTTGTTTAGACACACTTATAGACGATGGTCAGTCTGGATTTATGCAAGGCAGACACATAAGCAACAATATTCGTCTGATCTTAGATTTGATTGACTACAATGAATACATCGCAGACAACAGTTATATATTATTCATAGACATATATAAAGCTTTTGACACTGTAAAGCATGAGTTCTTATCGGAGGTGTTAGATTTTTTTGGGTTTGGTCAGTACTTTAAAAGGGCAATACAAACTTTATATAGTCAGTGCAACAGCTCAGTTAAACTTCCATGGGGGACCACTCACAGGTTCAACATCTCTCGGGGTATAAAACAAGGAGATCCAGCAGCCCCTTTCTTGTTTCTTTTGGTCATGCAAACAATGGCCCTACATATATATAATGATTCCTTTCAAGGTATTCAGATTTTAGGTAAAGAAATTAAATGTTGCCAGCTGGCTGATGATACTGCTATCTTTTTAAAGGACGAAATGCAGATTAAGAAAATCATAAATTGTCTTAATCTGTTCTCTAAAGTGACAGGTCTAAGTCTAAACATTAAAAAGTGCACTCTTTTTCCTCTTAAAGATGGCAATATTCAATCAGAAGAAATTGAAGGTATTCCTGTTAAAGAGGAAGTAACATATTTAGGAATAAATATTTGTAAAAATCAAACAAACAGAATAGAATCAAACTTCCAAGCCCTTATTCCAAAAATTAAAAATAAATTTAACATGTGGCTCATGAGGGATTTATCACTCAAAGGTCGGGTACTTTTGTCCAAAACTGAAGGTTTATCACGTCTTGTTTATCCAGCGAAAGTATTAGATGTACCCAAATCAATTGAAAAACAAATAGATTCTACCTTATTCAACTTTCTATGGAGAAACAAGTCTCACTACCTAAAGAGGAGTGTGTTATGTAATTCAGACTGTCAAGGAGGATTAAATATGCTGGACTTTCATTCATCTAACATAGTCTTTAAGGTAAACTGGATTAAACATTACATCCAAAATAAAGATAAATTATGGTACTTATTTCCCAATCTTATTTTTGAAAAAATAGGTGGTATAGAATTTCTTCTCAAATGTGACTTTGACATAAATAAACTCCCGATTCGGCTATCTAATTTTCACAGGCAGGCGCTTTTATATTGGCTTCTTATATACAAACATAATTTCTCTCCCCACAAACACTTAATTTGGAACAATAAAAACATCAGATATAAAAATAAATCAATCTTTTTTGATAACTGGGTAAAAAACAAGATTCTGTTCATATCACAATTGCTCAATGAGAATGGTCAATTACTTTCATACGCAGAATTTTTAAAGACCTTTGGTATTCCAATACCGGCACGAGAATATTGTATAGTGTTTGATGCGATACCAACATGCTTCTTAAGACTATTACAAGGCAGCATTGTGGTTACTGAACAACCAATTTGGAAGACTGATATCCTGCTGAATGGCATCAATATTAAAGATAAAAAATGCAATAATAAATTGTTTAGACATATGTTGCAATGCTCTATTAATTCTCGTGCCAAAAGTTATTGGAATGGTCTTTTGGATGGAATTAATTGGAAATTGGTATGGACTTACTATAAAAAATATTTGATCAACAATAAGGTGAAAGATGTTCATTATAAAATGATACACCTAATTTACCCAACGAACCATTTTCTCAAAAAATACAGACCTGATCTCTCTGATTCCTGTGTATTCTGTAAAGCTGAGACAGAAACGATTGTACATTTATTTTTTGATTGTATCTATGTAAAGTTCTTCTGGATTGATGTTGAAAATATGTTTGAATTGCTATGTGGAATTAAGATCAGCCTGCAAAAAAGGGATGTTATTTTTCACTTTGGAGAAAAAGTTATGGACCAAAGTCATGTATTTTTGTTAAACCTTTTTATATCACTTGGACGATTTTATGTACATAAATGCAAATGGACTGAAAGAAAACCCAATATACACCAATTTAAAAATGAAATGAGGATATACTTTGATGCACTATCAGGACTAACGAACAGAAAGGCCATCCGGACTGTAGCTCTCTACAGAGCCTTAAGATCCTCTTTGTGAATTTTTATTTATCCACTATATCTTCTCCACAAAGCCTTTGGATCCTCTAATTGAGTTGAATATATGTACCCCATGTTCATTATTGTCTGTTTGTCATTGGTGATGAATTTAAATAAAAAAAAAAAAAAAAAAAAAAAAAAAAAAAAAAAAAAGAGCAGTTGACAACGAATTTGTCTTCAAAATAAGAGCTTTACATTACACCCCATTGGAGTTTAGAGCTGGGTTCTTAGCGGGGGGCTTTTAATTTGAGAGTAGCGACCGTTCCTAGATTGTGGCTACAACAACAAGCTAACACAACCATACAGCTAGAGATCCAGCATCTCCTGATCTCAGCGGCTGTCCAGTTGCTCATCTAGCAGGCGAGGCGGAAATAAGTGTACCCTCCGAGGCGGGAAATCGGCGGACCAAAACAGACCCCCAATTTGCCGCCCTCTGTCTAAAACCGCGGACCTAGCCGCCAAAAGGACGGGCAGATTGGCGGCTTGCTGCCCCGTCTAAAAACGGTTTCTCACTCACTCCTTCCATACACTTAACTACAGGCGAGCTTCCGCCACTGAATCACGTGTTGTAAAGACGCTTTACCACAGGTTGAGGGCGGAGGCAGCGGCAGTGCTGCGTTTGGGGGCGCTTCAAAAAATCCGGGAGGAAAATAGCAGCATTTGTTTGTGATTCAGCTCGAGATATAAAATGCTTCAGAATCACTGTGTGTAGATATGAGATCACGTGTATGTGTGAATCGAGATCGCGATTTTTTAACGATTTTTTGTGCAGCCCTAGTTCACAGTGTCCATATGCGGGTGTTTCTGTTTCACTGCCAGTGCAATATCCTCATTAATGACATCAAGGGGAAGTGTTGAGACATCAGTAACCTCCAATGATGGCTTTGAAAATCTACACATGTGCAGATTATATGCACTCTGAAACTGTTGCCTTTGAGCTAATGAATACAGTACATTTTATGCAACAGTTTGTATGACGGATCACTCTTTTGAAGAAACTATGTTTTGCTTTAAATCTCATAGTCCATAATGCTACAAAGGGGTCGAACTGGCGAGTCAACCATGAATAATGTTCCAAGTAATGATGTTCAGGCCGAATTAATTGATGGGGGGCTTCTTGGAATACTGTTCAGATATCTTGAAGGCAAGAAAATAAATGGAGACCTCCATGTGAAAAGTTGCAACAGTGTCACAGGGGACTTGCCACGCTGGTTTGTTTTTAGGAACTGTTGTTCCAACCAAGAAAGGAAGAAATCTCAACAGGCTCTTTGTTTGCACTTTTTAAATGTATTTTGTTCTGAGGTTTCTGTTGTCTTTAACTTGAAATAAAGGCATTAAATTCAATCACCTGGGACTACTTTTATTCATGTTAAAGTAGCTAGTTGACTACAAGTGCACAATAATAAAGGTTTCCTATGTTGAACATTGACAATAAATATTGTATTCAACACAAATGAATTCACAGCCGATGAGGGTTTGAGCTTGAGACTGCTGGAGACAGGGTCCGAGGGACAGAGGATGAGGGTGAGAGAGTTCACAGTGGTGCTGGAGAGCTTTGTGGTGTGTGGCCGCTCGGAGGCTGCAGGACAGGCGAAGCGCTGCAGTGGGGCTGAGGTGCCGCGTGGTGGAGCACAGATCAGGAAGCATGCTGCTAAAGACAGATACATTTGCCACAGCCCAATGTCCATCAGACTCTACTGCAGACATAAATATTTAGAAACACAAATATAATGTTTCTTTTATTTTAAATGTTTTTAAAAAGGCTAATTCATTTCTGAAACAGTCAGCCACTACAACATTTGCAAACCTGACACAAAGAAAGACAGTGCATTTGGTGTGGACTGTTATCATCAGTGGAATAAAGCACTTTTGGTGCTTCATGCAGTGACCATTTGGAGCAGCAGGACTGTATATGAGTCAAAATAAACTACACAGTGTTTTCATGGTAATAAAGGAACATGTGGTTGATGTGTTTTTTAGAACTTTTTGGGCTGCTGTAGGAGTCTCCGAACCGCTCAGGACTCAGCATCTCGAAGTCGCAGTTCACAGGCAGCTCACAGGCAGCTCACAGCTCACTCATTCTCTCTCCCTCCCTGCTTCTGTGCTCTCAGAGAGCCACTGCCTCACCTTGATGTATCTGGGTGACTGACTCAAGTGACTCGAAAACCTGATTCCCTTTGTTTTGTATGAGTGGCTCATACAAAATCGAGTCTCCCATCACTACTCTTGATTGACATACACAATACTTGTTCTAAGATCAAGCCTATGTCTGGCTCTTTTCATGGGATCTGTTGGCTAATAAAGATACATATGATTGTTAGACCTTTAGCTCCTTCAAGTTACACAAATGCCCTATTCAGTCAAAATTATATTTGACAGTAGACATTTTCTGTTCTTGCCCTCATAATACGCTTTAAAATGTTCTCTTTTATTAAAATGTCCTGTTCTGTTCCCCTTTGTCCTCATGTTCCCCAGGTGCCATTGCAGTTGCCCAGTCTCTGGACTATGAGACATGCAGGGACTACTTCCTGACAGTGGAGGCTCGTGATGGCGGCATGCCACCACTTAGTGCCATCACCACAGTGAACATAAATGTGACAGATGTCAATGACAATGCACCCATGTTTAGCTCTGACCTTTACACTGCAGTCGTGTCAGAGGACGCTATTATCGGAGAGTCTGTTGTCCAGGTAGGTTCCAATGAAAGCTTTACCTACATGTTTGTGAGGCCTGAGGAATTGAAGTGGTCTGAAAATATCATACAGTATTTTTCATCTAGAGCAAGATGTCTGTATAGCCAGTGGCCATGTATTTGTAAATTTTGCTATGGATGTTCATAGTCAAAAGAAAAATCCCCTAGAGCATCACTTTCTTAATGGCATCGAATTAACTGTCTTTGTATAAAAGAGCTGTTATATGTTTTAATGTGGTAGCTTTTTTGAAAAGACATCATGGTATCACAGTCATCGTATTACTTTTTTCCATAGTCTTTGAATTCCATTTCTATT
The DNA here is from genome assembly GCF_900880675.1 of Sparus aurata. Lineage (NCBI taxonomy): Eukaryota > Metazoa > Chordata > Actinopteri > Spariformes > Sparidae > Sparus > Sparus aurata. The sequence continues at coordinate 35,746,665 of NC_044188.1, read as the reverse complement.
TTTTTTTTTTTTTTTTTTAAGAATTGCAACAATTCTGTTTGTGATATTCATGGACACTATTGGAAAGTGCAGACATGGGGAGGAAAATTTTGGGGAACTAAGAATTGTGTCTGCTTTATGCAGATGATGTGGTTCTGTTGGCTTTAACAGAGTGTGACACATTAAAACAGGCAATGGGGTTGTTGGCAGCTTAGTGTGAAGTGGTTGGGGTGAGATTCACTTCCCTTCAAAGGAATTGCATTTGCAGAATTTCAGGTTTCTGTTTACAGGTGTTGTAGTAGTTTGGCAAATTGGTGTAGCATCAACAGTAATGAAGATGTTATACAAGAACATTGTGGTGAAAAGAGAGCTTAGCAGAAGTGCAAAACTTTTAGTTTACTAGTCAATCCATGTTACAGCCCTCAGCTATGGTCATAAGCTGTGAATGAGATCACAGATACAAGTTGCCAAAATATTTTTCTTCTGTAGGGCTGTTGTAGATACAGTGAGGAGCTCATCCAGAGGAAGCTCAGAGTAGATTCATTAGGATGGATGGATGGATGGATTGATGGACAGATGGATCGATGGATGAACGGATGTATGAATGGATGGATGGAATAAGTACACAGTGCTCACACCAGTTTATTTTGGTGTGAGCACACAGATTGTTTTTATAACTTTTGATCACTCTGAACATCGAAGTCTCTGTTCATAGAAACCTGTATGTCCTGGAAGTTTGAAAGAGGAGACATCTGGAACAGAGGAAGGTTCATATGTGTACAGCTTATAAGGAACTGATGCTAAATGAATCAAATTTAAAAAATGTTTTTATTGCATTAACATTGTTTTATTGTATTTACAAAACGTATGTTTAGTCCAGGGATAAATTATCAAAATGTGTGACCAACCCATTTAAATTGAAACACGCACTAACTCTGTCTATGTATGTATGTCTGCAGTTGGTAGCAGAGGATATTGACAGTCAGCTGAATGGAGCCATCCTTTACTCCATCATCAGTGGTGACCGAGACAACCAGTTTTTCATTGACCCACTCCGTGGGGTCATCAAAGTCAACAAGCAGCTGGATCGGGAGACAGTGAGGAGCACAGACACATACACACACACACAGACACAAACACATACACAGATACTTAGTCTACAACAAAACTGTAGAAAAAGTTTAACAAATGTACCTCACAGTCACACTTGAATGTAGCAGTGAAGTACAACTTTGTATTAGGCTTCATATGCAACTGGATGCTATGGCAGAATATATTGTTTATTTTAAATATAATGAAACAGGTATTTTTTGCTGCATCTCATCTTTTCATAATATTCTTACTGTAAATACTTGAGGTCCTGATTAAATGTATTAAAGTTGATGAGCTTTTTTGTGAAAGTTACGAAAGTTATGAAAGTTTACCCGAGAGAGTCAGCAGTCACAAGATAAAGACTCCTGAATTTGATTTAGATTTGGTTTAGGTAGTGAGCACTCACTTTGCTGTTGTTGAACTGCAAAAATACTTGTTTTATAGTCATTGAAAACCTTAAATGTACCTTATGTTGAGTACAGACTTTGACTTGCAGAGGGCACAGTAAAGAAATATCAGCAGAGCTTCATTTTGGCCTTTTGGCAATTTCCTTACAGCGTTAGAGCTTATTGATTACAGCTAATTTAATCTGCAGCCAGCAACAGTTGGGATTTAATAGTCGAAGCAATGTTCAAACTGACTTAATATTTAGCACATTATACCTTGGTCTTTTAAATAACAATGTGTTAGCCTTGTAGATGATAGAATTGTATATTTTATCAACCTGGACTATGAACCATCAGTTGTCGGATCCGACTGAGCATGCGAAGTCTGAGGAGATGGGCCGTCGGACGTCTGAGCCATTGGATTCTCTGATTGGCGGTGTGCTAGCGAATCAGTACGGTGTGTGGGAGGGGCGGAATACTGTGTGCGCATTGGTATTTTACGCACTCCGTTCCGTCATTTCTTGTTTTCATGCTTTGGAGTACTGGCACCAGACTAGCTTTGATTATGTCCGTTCAGGACAAATTAATCTGTGTTCATTTAGTAATGCCTCGCTGCATGTTCAGTATGCAGCTGTTTTTGTCTGAAATAGTTAAGTTTCGTTTTGATCGAAAGTAAAGAGAGTTGCGTTCATAAACCTCTAGTCCAGCGTCTTTAAACACTAGAGCCACCAGCTTACTGCATCTCGTGCAAGCGCAGAATGTACACGCTACTTTACCAGCTGGCAGAACATCGAAGCGATGTGTTCAATGCAACTTTTGTGCCGAACGGGTCAGACACGAGGCAACAGAGTGGTCGGAGAGTGGTTGGATAAGGCAGTTGGACGTCTGGGTGGTGTGTGAGGGGCTTTAGGCGACAGAGGGTGGGGGAGGGGTACCAGCCGGCTAGCTGATGTAAATGAGCAAAGTGCTCTCGCTGGGGCGTGTGGTCTGACCAGTCTTTGGAGGTAGATGGGTGCAGTTCCGTTGACGGCCTTGTAACGCCAGTGCCATCATCTTGAATCGGATGTTGCAACAGGAAGCCAGTGGAGGTCACGGAGGAGGGCGGTCACATGGGAGAATTTGGGTAGATTTTAAATAAGGCGCGCTGCAGCTTTCTGGAAATGCTGTTTTGGCGCGGAGGCTGGGAGTCCAGCCAAGAGGGAGTTGTAGTAGTCCAGGCGGGAGATGACCAGCGGTTGGACTGGGAGTTGTGTTGCATCTTCTGTGAGGAATGACCGGATCCTGCGGATGTTGTAGAGGGCAAATCTGCAGGATCGGGCCACAGCAGCGATGTTGGGGGCCCAGGACAGTCCATCGTGGAGGATTTTACAACAAGTAGTTCCGACCAAGCAATCTGATTGGTCAGCAAGACATTTAGACCGTGCTCAAATCAGCATGACAGCACGCCTGACTCATTACTCAAAATATTACTCCGCCAAGTCTGTGGCAATAGTGTATCCATCTCCATGGCAACATATAAACTGTCGGAGCTGGAACAAAAAAAATAAAAAGTACGGCTTGATATTCAAACTTTCTGCCGTTAAATAATTATACAGAGGAAAAGTCGGGAGAAGCAGCCGCTAGACGTTTCGCTGTCGACCCCAAGAGAGTGAGAGATTGGCGATAAAATAAAACGCAGCTGTCCGAGGAGGACAGCAACAGGGCCAGGCTGCCTGCTGGAGGGAGGAAGAAGGCTAGCGAGGAGCCTGAGATAAACATGCGGGAATTAGTTATCAGCAAACGGGCACGCCAAGAGAGAGTGTCCCGCAAAATTATCAGGGTGATGGAGAAACAAATGTACGCCACCGTGAGTGACAGCAGAGATGAGGATCTGTGAGTGCTGGTTGGCTGAATCGTTTCCTCCGCCGCAACAACTTCACTTGCAGAAGACAACTATTGCCCAGCAGGATGCCGGAGAATTCACAGAGAAGCTGGAGAAGTTTGTGACATTTTCATCACGGATTTTTGAGAGGAAGGAATTACTCCTGTCCCAAATAAACGCCTGGTCTGTTCAGTGATTGAAACAAATAAAAGCCCCGACTATTATTTATTTTCCCTTCAGTGTGAGAGACGCTATTGTGACCGCGTGAAAACGTTTAATAAAAAAAAAATCAACACCTTTGTTATAACTTGGGCGATAGAAATAAGCATTTTCTGTTTATCTGTGCAGTATCGATTTAGTTTTGGAAATTCCGAGACCGTGATAAAACATTAACGTCAGCTCAGAACAGGGCATGTGAGCGGAGCGGAGCGAGCAGGGAGCGGAGCGTCCGAAATATAGTCGGAGCGCAGAGCGGGTTTTAATCCAAAGGCCAGAGCGATGGTTCAGTTTCGCTCCAGTTCCTTTCCGATACTGCTCTCGACGAGTCTAGGGCATGCACAAGTCCACACAGACTCACGTGTGCCTTCAAGGAGGTCATTCGTTGAGAGATGAAGTTTGTCAAATATTTCGAAAAGCAAGCAGACAGGTCTTATAGGTGCAACGTCAGGAATTGCTCCCTCTTTTAAATTTTGAGCGAGCATTGAGCGATTTCACCAGAGCTGAATGAAATTTTAGGTGAGCGGAGAGCGGTCTTTGAGCGGAGCTGTCTGGTATAACTTTGAGCGATGAAGCGAAGGAGCGAACACCCATGTAAGCGGGGAGCGGAAATTTATCAAGTTTGATACAATTATAACATACAATCCTAGTGAAATTGCTGTTGAGCATTTCCATGCAGGCATAAAAAACCAACATATAAACTGCTCTAATGTTTCTGCTCTGAGTTAATACCTGTAGCTTTGAGCTCTCATGGTTGCCCATCTTTGATGTAAAGAAGAAACCTTTTAGCCACTTGCAGGCTGCTACAAGATGGATCCCTGACCAGATGGCAGCTCATCACACCTGATGGCGGGAACCATACAGAAAGAAACTCTGATTATTAGCGTTTCAATTTGAAGCAGGAAAGAATGATGAAAGGCAAGAACCCCTGCCTTTCTCCTCCCTCCCCTAACTTGTTTTTTCACCCTTCTTCTTTCTCATCTTCATTTTCTTTTTCAATTTCTTCTCCACAGTGCTTGAGATCTTCAGAAATGTTCATATTCCTGTCATGAAGTATTCATGAATGCAGTTGATAAGCCATCAATGTGCTCTGAAAAAGAGTGCAAGGCTGGAGGATCAAAGCTTTTGGCTGATGAAAAGAGTGTTTTGGGTTATCACACATGGAGCAGCAGCTTTTCCTCTGTGTCAGTCAGTCAGTCAGTGTGTGTGCAATGCTAATGTGTCTTGACATTAATACTGATGTTATTTGTAGAGCTGCAACAATTACTTGAGTAACTCGAATAATTAGATTACAAAAAATGGTTCAAGCAAAATCTCTGCCTCGAGGCTACGTTTAATTCCAATTACCCATGTCATGTGGCCTGCTTAGCTCAGAGATCATTTTTCCACACGGACTGTTATTGCGGACACACACCACCATGTTCAAAATTGCGATCTGCGATGGCAGAGATCCAAGAAGCGGTCCATAAACGTTAGAGAATGTCCAAAGTTTGGAATCATTTCACACTTAAAAATGAAGATAACAAAGTGCACTGCAAAACAGAACTGGCGTACCACAACAGCACGTCAACAATGATTCAACATCTGAACCGAAAGCATCCAATTTTTAGCACCAGCTCACCAAGCGTCGCAGACACAAGCTAAGGTAAATATTGTTGTTAACTAATTCAACTTAGCCTACCATCGCTAATTAGAGTGTATCGTATTTGTAGAGGCTGTGGCCTGATCAAGGCCGCTTTAATGCACAGGCTTACCTGGGCTGAAGCCCAGGGGCCTCACGCGTTCAGGGGCCTCCCAAGTTCAGGTTCACAATGAGCTGAAAAGATCATATTGTTTTGTAACTTGTCAGGTTTTCTGTCAATCACTCTAATCGCACCTTAAGTGGCTGCTGATTGATCCAAATTAGGAGTGACCCACGTGGCCCCATAGCCTATGGCCCGTGGGCTGACCAATCAGAATGTCTATAGTTAGTTTTGGGGTGTGTCCGTCTATGATTGATTGACATTTAGTGGAAAATGTCGGGGAGGACGTTTGAGAGTGGTGCCCAGAAAAGAAAAAAACTTATTAAGAAAGAGTTGGGCGAAAAATAATTACTGAAGAGCATCCCAATGCTTTTTTAAACCAGCTGCTGCTGAAGATGGACCCAGCACCAGGGGAAGCTCGCTATCTCACACACCGGAGGGAGCGGAGGAACCGCAGGCCGTGCAGGTGGATGTAGCTGGAGAGGAGCAGGGGACCGCCCGCAGCAGTGGAGGGCAGGAGGAGGGGGAAGCACACGGGCCCCAGAGAAAGGACCAGGCTGCAAAGCAGTCAGGGGGAGACGAGTCAAATGACCCATGTAACAGTGACCCTGGCCGCTGGGGAAACAATACTGATGCAAAAGTGCGCGCTTATTGGGCGGAAATGGGACCGGAGTCCTGTCAAAGTAAAGATGCTAACATGATGGATCACACCCCATGCAAACATGTTCTATCCTTTTTAATTAATAGAGAGGCGTTAGTGGAGCCTGTTTCATATGTCCACGCTTGCTCTCCATGACTTCTCCACACCGGAGCGCACAACAAGGATGCGCTCCGACTCGGACTGCCCTTCCACCTGGACGCCGCATACCTCGACCCCGTACTCGGCCAGAGTTTACCCTACACACGGTTCTCGTATTTCTCCTTTCACGGACTCCTCGGCGTGTGTGATTACTCCTTCAGCCTGCGTTCATCCGCAAAAGGAGCGGCTCGAGTGCGCTGCGTAAATGAAGGCCACGCGCGGCTCAGAAAGCATCTGCCGCAGGAGCTGAAAGACAAACGACTCAGCAAGGTGGAGTCACTGCGGGTAGCTATTTACTATATCAATGTGGAGCCTGCTGGACTTGTATCGGGATGGAGGTGTCGCTTGGAGACGCGCGTAACTGCGCCGCTGCAGCAGAGGTCAGAGTGCAGCAATGATGGCGAATACTCGCTCAAGTTGGCACAGCCATATAAATGTGCCACAAAGTCAACCCAGTGGGAGACTTGGAGATCAGACGCTAAATTCAGATTAGCTGTTGTTAACGTAGTGCTAACTTGAGCCAGTGTTCAGGCGAAGTTGAGCGCACAGAAGGAGAGATTGAGAGCAAGAGTGAGCGGTCTGCAGCGCAGCCAGCAAGAGTCTGTGAGAGCGCAGAGGTTATTATTGCACCTTAAAATGCATAAAAGCAAACATGCAAATACATTTATTGAGCACAGAATATATCTCTGTTTCCGCAAATTAAATTATGTTTTTAGATTATACTGCAAACCTCCTGTAAATGTTGCTCAGTTTCATCTTTTTGGCACCTGGCATTAGGCCATGTTGCTATCCATGGGGCTGAATGGAGTGTGTCTGTGTAGGTGCATGTGATTGGTTCACAGGCCCACTGAGGCCGGAGAACAGGTCACTAACTTTGATCTGTTGCTGTTCTTCGCTTATACTGTTATTAGTTATTATCAATATTTGTGCAGACAGGTGATGGTTTGTGATGTTTTTCATAATATCGTTTGAAATCATATTTGCACACATTTTGGTTTTATTATCACCATAAGTTGCTGTGTGTGGTTCTTAAATAAAGTGTATTGTGTTTCTACTCAAGTGGGCTCAGTGATATATTAATAACAATATTATGGTGTTTTCTGGCTCAAAGAGGGAAAATTCACTGTTGTATGTCTCGAAAGAAACTACTGCATTTTGTGATGTAGATTACCTAGATATTACGCTTTTTTAAAATGAGACTCTATAAATTGAGGGGATGGAGGGCCTACAAAACCTCTCAGCCCCGGGGCCTAACATTAGGTTAAGGCGGCCCTGGGCCTGATGTCGGTATGACTAGATATCATGTTCATGTGGAAACTAATTTGTGTTAAATTGCAAGAAAGTAATAGCCTACACTAAATAACTTCTTTCCACACAGACACACACACACAAACAAACACAGACCTTTACCCCAGCTGTTAGGAATATTTGGAATAAATACCAGTATGTTTTCTTTTTCAGGAATAAAAGCCAATAGCTTCGTCTTTTTAACTGGCCTGTCATTTTGCATTTTGCATATGCATTAGTTGGTATTGTTGTTTAATAATGCAAAATGATTTTTTAATAGATTACTCGATTATTCTAAAAATATATAGCCCTAGTTATTTGTGCGTATTTGTGTATTTTACCCATAATTACCGCTCTGGCAATTTGAGGAGAAATCTCGGTGGAGAACTTGGTTGGCTCTGGAGATTTGCCCAGATAATCTGGTAATCTGAATGGTGTATAGACCCCAAATTGATCCAGACTTATTTGCGCCGATAAATAATAAATACATTTGATATTTAGGGCTCATCCACACGTACGAAAACAATCTTTTTTTCCTCCGACTTTCTCGGCATTGTTTCAAGAATATTTGCATCCACAAGGATCCACTGAAAACAACTCAAAACGCTGTAGTTCATATTCCAGGCCTTTAGGTGCACTTGAAAGTCACCAAAGTAGGAGAAGAAGATACAGAGTGTGAACAATAAGCCTGCGCTCTGTAAACAAACAGACAGTAGACGGTGAATCTGAACACAACAAGAAGAGGATGACAATGGCTAGTGCAAGGAAACCAGAATCGTTTGTGTGGACCGATAATGAGGTCGAACTGCTGCTGCGACTCACACTCAACTACAAGGCGAGTTAGTTGCAAGAAAGGCTCAATATCTTCTGCGGCACAAACACAAGCATGTAGTCCGCCATTGTTGTTGTTGTTGATATGAGACGTTGCAGGGTTCATAGGTCGAAGGCAAGAGGTCGAGGGCTGGGGCGATGGCGTTATCGTTTTGGAAAGTATGCGAATTCACTGTCCACTAGATAATAGGAGGGCTGCATTTTCGAATTTTTCAACCCTGAGACCCGTTTTCAAAAAAGTGCATTTTCAGGCATTGTGTTTTCAGGATCCGTGTGGATGGTCGGCCAAAACGATGCAATACATGTGCGTTTTCGCAAAAGAGCGTTTTCGTGTGGACAGCCTCTTAGGGTTCAAAATCTGGATGGCTGCCATTGTCATTACATCAGAGAAATATCCTGGAGAAGCTGACTAGCCCTTAAGGCTAGCTTTAACATCCTACTGTTGACAGAAAATACAACTGACAGTTTAAGTCTCATCTCATCTCTCAGTCAAATAATCTTTATTTGTATAGGGTCAATGCACAATAAAAGTAATCTCATGAAACATTCCAAGAGTCTAGACCAGGCATGTGCAGACTATTTCACAAAGGGCCGGTGTGGCTGCAGGTTTTTGTTCCAACCAGTCAAGAGCACACAGTTTGACCAATCAACTTTCTGAAGACTGAGATCAGTTGATTGAATTAGTCAGGTCTGGTCTGCTGCTGCTTGGTTGAAAAGAAAACCTGCAGCCATGCTGGCCCTTTGTGGAATGGTTTGGATTTTAAATATGCTCTTAAACATAGAAAGGGTGTCTGCCTACCAAACGACATTGGAAGTTGGTTCCCCAGGAGAATGGGATAATATGGTACTAGGAGGAGGATTTTAAACTCAATTCAATTCAGGAAGCCAGTGCAGAGAAGATCATATGGGAGAAATGTGTCTCTGGCATGATAGTCTTAATGACATCCTGTAGTGTGTAATGCACTGTTATTTAAATCTTGTAGTGTGTGCATGTAAGGTTTCAGTGTTCAGGGGCTACAGTGGAGGAGGTGTGACCACCAATCAGAACTATCTGGGCTCTGTTTGTGAGGACATCAAATATGTGTATGCAGAGTGAATTACTCAAGCCCATCGGTTTCATGGGAGAGACTGCAATTAATGCATAGGTGAAATCAACAAATAAAATATTGTATAATGTAGCTGTTCTTATTCTGAAGGTTTGTGAGGATTGAGTGGAGGCCATCGGGTAGTTGACTGGTAAATATTTTTAGTTTGTGAGAAGGGGTTTTATTAGGGCCAGAAACTATGCTTATATTCAAACTCATCAGGATATTTTTAAAGTCAATTATCACTATTGACGTGGCAGCTCCCCTGGAGGTGGATTAGTCTTTAAAGATCACTCTTTATGGAGGAGATGAAAGACAGCATTAAATGTTAAAAGCTCATCTCCACGATGAAGGCACTCCTGCTTTCGTACCTGACACTTTCGTCTGGATCTCTTCCCACGTATCCTTGGTGTTCTTGGTGGACACCTGGGACTGGTCTCTGTCCATTCTCTGCTGATGTGTCCTCTTTGCCTTCTTTTTACAGGCTTTCAGTCTTGCTGTAGTTGTGTTTTATGGCTCCTTGTCACCTGATCAAAAGGCAGCTTTTTGGGGCCTGGAAAGGCCACTCACAACTTAATTCCTTCTGGACTTCTGGTTGGGGAATAATCTTTTTGTCTTTGTGATCACCACATCACCACACCACTGTATTATCTCACTGAAAATGTATATTCCTCTAAACATTTGACAGTCTGTGCATTCAAAACAAGCCTGTTGAGTTGCTGTACCATAGTTTTTCTACACTTAAAAATGTTTATTCTGATGGCTTTTGCCTTTTCATCAGCTATTGGCAAAAGAGGGCTTTAGCTGCCAAAAATGTTTGTGTAAGCATGGTCCAGGGTAATGTGTCCCCAGTTTGAGGTGTGACCTCAGGCTGAGCAATATGGCTGAAAAATATATCACGATATAAGTGTTTCATATCAGTCGATATGGATGATTATCCATATCCATATCCCTACGCATTAGCACAACTGGGCCGTTGCTCTAATGCGTAGGGATATGGAGGTTTTACGGTCTGTGTCTGTGTCTGAAAGTTTCGTTTTGATCGAAAGTAACAGAGTTGCATGCATAAACCTTTCGTCCAGCAACTGGGCCTCGCACTGTATTACGCCACTCGCAGATCACCTGTTTCTAACAGAGTTCAGTGAAATTATCAAACGTTCAATTGAACTTATTTTCTATTGATATTGATCACGTGTCTATCACGATAGATATCGTTATTGTTTTATCGCCCAGCCCTAGTGTAACCTGCTGGAATTCAGGTAAACCAGTTCTGAGGCCTGTTTGATTAAAACCAACTGTTCCAAACAAAATTCCATGTAGTTGTTTTGTCTTGTGACTGCTGATGACTTCATGTAGTTTATGTATTGCATTTTTTAAATTTGCATTCCAACGAACATACACAGCAACAACTGACACACAAGTAAATTCTCTGGACAGATAATATGGATGATAAACCTTAATAAGGTAATGTCTGAGAAAACATTGTCCATCCACTTTGACTGCGTTTGAGCAACAAGCATCATTGATCAAACACATTAAAACAAAAATGTGGCAAAGTTTGAAGGAGTATTGTCCACTGCCTCTGCATGTACAACCATCACCACTGTAATGCTGAAATTATTACCGTTATTTAAAGTCAAGATTGTTGTGGACAGGCCCTAATTTATAATAAGGCTGAATAAAAAGACAATGAAATATTAAGAAATACAAAACTAACGCTATTGATTTAAAAAAGTATATAAATACAAATACCAGTATAAATACCATTTTAAATACTTTTCTTAGAAGATACAATGCACAATGGATAATTCAATTAGAATAGGTACAAAGAGAAGCTGAGTGGTTTAACTTTATGGATATATTTCACCAAATGCTATCAAGATGTTAACTTTTAGTGTTAGGGTTCAGGTTGTTCCAGACAAGCTTGGTCAGTATCGACTGAGGCATGCTTGTTTGGCTGTGCTGGTAGGTGTGTGAGAGCTTGTCACAAACTGCACTCATTGGCAAATCTGTCTCGGTCTTTGCCCAATTGTTATTGGCTGCTATTGGGATGCTAACTAAGTAGCTTACCAGTAACTGGTAGCGGTAGCTTTTTCTGAGAAATTTGATGTTATAGATTTATAGATTTTATCTGAGACTCACCTCACATGATCATGCTTTCCCTGAAAGACAGAAGCTACTATCATTTAAATGGTGATATGGTAGAAACTATGAGATCATACAGTGACAGCCCAAGCCTTTTGGGGGCCTTAAGCAGAATTTGATTTGGCTGACTCTAATAAGATGATTGATCTTGATGCCTGCTGTAGCTTAGCAGGTAGAGCAGGTTGGCTAGCGATTGGAAGGTCGCTGGTTCAAATCCCAGCTCTAGGCTGAGCTGAGCTGCATGTCGAAGTGTCCTTGAGCAAGATACTGAACCCCAAATTGCTCCTGATGTGTGGTTGGCACCTTGCACGGCGGCCTCTGCCATCAGTAAGGGGCCAGCGATGAGCTGGCGACTTGTCCAGGGTGTACCCTGCCCTCGCCCAGAGACAGCTGGGATTGGCTGTATGGAAGTTAAATCAAGTCATTAATCAAGAGCATAGATTTTCAGTTTGAGAGCATGATTTCATTCCTTTTCAGTGACACAGCTCCTTTGCGTGCTCAGATTTTTTCTACTCATGCTCATATTTTGTGCTTGTATTTAAATTTCTTCTGCTTTCTTTCAAAATGTCTGCTTAAAGTAAAAAATCACATGCCTGTGTTCACATTTCTCCTTCTTGCAAACAAAAATGTCGCTCGCATTCAAATGTGCCCTCAGATCTAAGTGCACGCGCTCAGAACACACACCTGCTCACAGGTCAAGTTCTGCTCTCGGATCTCTCCTCTGCTCACGGATTTTTCTTGTGTATCAACACTGTCAACCAAAAGAAGGCCGGCTACTGTTGACCAATCAGATTATACCCGCTTCTTTGCGGATGCGTTTGCTGTACTTCAAGGAGCGTCGCATACATACGGGCACTGTTTCTACCGGGTTTATCTACTTCCGTCCTCCAGGCTGTTAAATGTGGTGGTTCCCTTTATTTTATGACGACTTTTGGAATAAAATATCAGTTAATCAATACACGAGCGCCCGTGCTTTTCATTACAATAGCTACATACATCAACATAAAGTAGAACAATAGCGGCTCTACTTTCGCCATATTAGCCAATAGTCAGCTACCCAGGCAGCGGGATATGCTATATAGTATAAATAGTGAGAAGTGAGCATGATTGTGATGATAGTACAGCGGTTAAGAATTCCTGTTTATATTACTTTTTGCATCATGGGACGCTGGTTCGCTTCCCGGCCCGGCCGGCACCCTCGCTCATGTAATGAATGAAAAATACTCTATCATCATATCGTATTTTTCATTACACCTTTTTAATCACGTATGTTTACCCGACATCTCTTGTTAAGCGTTTGTCAGGGGGCCCATGAAGGAAGAAGAAGAAAAAAAGAAGAAAAAAAAAACAGCTGTCCAGAATTGCCACAGGCCCTGTTTTTGTGAATGAAATATCTGGGGGCGGGTCAGTAAGGTAACGCTGAGTGGCCTTGATGCCTGTCAGTCATGATGAGTCGCGTCTCGTCACCTCTCTGATTTGTCTGCAGCTGAGCACTGTGATCCATGTCTCTCTCCCCGGCCGAGCGAGCTATCATACCGTAAAATACCAAATAATAGCCGTGGCATTTATTTGTTTCAATCACTTAACAGACCAGGCGTTTATTTGGGACAGGCGTTTAATTCCTTCCTCTCAAAATCCGGAATGAAAATGTCACAAACTTCGCCAGCTTCTCGGTGAATTCTCTGGCATCCTCCTGCAAGTTGCGGCGGAGGAAACGATTCATCCAACTAGCACTCGCTGCAAACTCCTCATCTCTGCTGTCTGTCACTCGTTTTTCCTTTTCCTCTGCATATTTTACGACAGAAAGTTTGAATTTCAAGTCATACTTTTTATTTTGTTGCTGCACCGGAGCCATGGCGATCATCAGTGTGATACTGACTGACAGAAAGCAGCACAACGCGTGAAAAAGGCGAAGAAGAAAAACGTGCTGTGTCAGTGGTCACGTCTTCTTCCTTGATTAAAAAAGAATAAATGAATTAGACCCAGCATTTATTTGGAACCAGCGGTTATTTATCAAAATATACACCTGCATCGGCGTTTAAAGGGAACCCTGCGGTTAATTGACACGCGGCAATTATTTGGTAATATACGGTACATTTACACCCAACTCTGTACGCCGGGCCGGGATGCGAACCAGCGTCCCATGATGCAAAAAGCATCATAAATTGATGTTCTTAACCGCATCACATCATCACAAACACACTAGCACTCCAGTATTTATACTATATAACATATCCCGCTGCCTGGGTAGCTGGCTATTGGCTAATATGGCGAAAGTAGAGCCGCTATCGTTCTACTTTATGTTGATGTAGCTAAAGCACGGGCGCTCGTGTATTGATTAACTGATATTTTATTCCAAAAGTCGTCATAAAATAAAGGGAACCACCACATTTAACAGCCTGGAGGACCGAAGTAGATTAACCCGGTAGAAACAGTGCCCGTATGTATGCGACGCTCCTTGAAGTACAGCAAACGCATCCGCAAAGAAGCGGGTATAATCTGATTGGTCAACAGTAGCTGGCCTTCTATTGGTTGACAGTGTTGATACACGAGAAAAATCCGTGAGCAGAGGAGAGATCCGAGAGCAGAACTTGACCTGTGAGCAGGTGTGTGTTCTGAGCGCGTGCACTTAGATCTGAGCGCGCAGAGGGCACATTTGAATGCGAGCGACATTTTTGTTTGCAAGAAGGAGAAATGTGAACACAGGCATGTGATTTTTTACTTTAAGCAGACATTTTGAAAGAAAGCAGAAGAAATTTAAATGCAAGCACAAAATGTGAGCATGAGGAGAAAAAATCTGAGCACGCAAAGGAGCTGTGTCACTGAAAAGGAATGAAATCATGCTCTCAAACTGAAAATCTATGCTCTTGATTAATGACTTGATTTAACTTTCATATGGCTCCAGCTAAAACCCCCGCGACCCCATAAAAAGGTAAAGCGGTTACAGACAATGGATGGTACATGGAATGGAATAGCAAAAATGTTTACATTTTCCCGACAAGAAAGGACTGACTGAACAGTAAATTTGTAATTCTGTTGTTGTCTAGCACTATTTAAAATGTGCCATATAATGAACATGACATCTCCATGCACATACAACCTCAGCCCTAACAGAGACAACTTTACTTTCATCAAATTTTTATTTTCTGGCCACACTGCCAAGTGCCGAAATGCAGGCTTTCAGAAACCTATGGGTGACATCAAAGGCACATGATCATTATAAACAGTGACTTACATGACCAATTCTTTATTTTGTTTTTTTTCATGCATTTTGTATCTTCCATTGTGTCTGGCCTTCAAGGTTCCCAGCTACTCTTTGGCCATCAGAGCTCTAGATAGTGGAATCCCACCCATGTCCTCCAACGTGATGGTCAACATAGATGTCTCTGACATCAATGACAACCCACCCATCTTCTCTCCGGCCAATCTCACTGCTGTCACACAGGTAAATCGACATACTAATACATTTATCACAAACATAAGAATGCAATATTTTGCTGACAAAAAACACTGACAGAAATCATTGACTCATTGTTTGGAACTGTGGAATAACACACAAAAATCTTGGGCCCTTTTCATAAGCAGCCTTAGCAGGTCCCCTTTTAGTACAAATCCTGTAAGAATAGCTGATTAAACAAATAGAAACATTTTGCATGTGATGTAGTTATGAATCTATTTAGTAGTTAGGTTCGTAAGTGTAATACTACTAATTTTTGTCAATCCAATTAAAGTAACAGATTTTAGAATAGCATTACAAACTTTCAGGTGTTTGTAAATTCACAAAAATAAAAATTCAGTCATTACTTACTCATATCCATGCCAATGGCAAGTCGGGAGAAATTTTGTTGGTCAATAAATGTTTCTGGATCTTTAAAGCAAAACAGTGTTGCATTACTCTCAGAAACAACTAAAGTGGCTCTCTTGGCATCTCCCAAACAGATTTGAAAAGACATTGTTGTACAGCTGAGCTCATGCACCCTCTTTAGATGCAGTAGGTGAGAGTGCTTTTAGTTGAGCTTTGACAGTGAAGATATCTGCTTAAAATGGGCGTAAATAATGTATTTTGAAGTCATCTTGAGTTTTTTGGGGGTTTTGAAGACTTGGATTGTGCCAGACTAGCTGTATGGAGCAATTTCATGCTTTTTCTGTTGCTTTTTCATGCTTTAAAACATGTCTCCAACTAAGTTGTTCAGCAGAATTCTTCAACGCCTTTTTGCTGTGAGTTCTGGGGACTACAGAACTTTACCCGTCTCCCATACACATTAAGCTGAGTAGATAAAGACTGAATTTTCATTTTAGGGTTAACTGACCTTTTACACAAACGTCCCTAATGACATATTGATTTTTGCTCAATATAATCATCCTCATGTTCCGACTGGAATTTAAGGGGGCCTCGCTAAAACCAATAAAAGAAAAGAAATGAGAGATGAATTCCGCAGTTCTTTCTCTGTGAAAGACTATTGTAGTTTCTGGGTTTTCTTCATCAAAGGTGTTGGTGTGTAGTATGTTGATAAAGAATTCTGCGGAAGCAAGGCTGGTGGCATGTTAGAGCAATCTTTATTGAAAACAGATCTCAATGCCAGCGTCCGTCCAGGCACAGCTGCTACCTGGGTTTCTCAAATTTATGACAAAGTTCTGCCCAATGCTTTGCCCTCTGCTCTAACAGAAATCCTATCCTTTGATCTCGGAAATCTACAAAGTGCCACACCCTTCTCTGCTTGTGCGGACCTTTTTAAAGTCTAATAACTGCATCGTCCCACTTCTTCTAATTGGTCACTTTGGTGGATTGAGGGTCCATCTATCCAATAGTAGAAAGAGAAGTTAACCCGCCTCTTTCTGTACATTATTTAACTTCCGCTGAGATCACTTCTTGGAACTTACAGCCTGAAATGGACCAGATTGTCTCTTCATGCTTATATGGAGATGTATACCTTAAGTCAGCTCTAAACAACTATCATAAGAGATACGTTCAGTTTTATTGCGCCATATGAGCCTGTCCTCCAGCTAACCTCCAACGCACACACACAGAGAGCTGTTTAATGGCTCTGGGGCCCCTAGATATGTAAACATCACATCCGCCATCTCTCTTACCTCACAGTAAGGGAAAGCAATTATCACTATTAAAGATTAGCTCTGAATGTGTAAGTGTGCAGACACCTCACTATCCAAAGGCTTATTTGAAGGGTCAGCTATCATTACCAATAACTGAATAATATTGCTATACACTAACATATCTGGCTGTCCAAATGTATTTTCAGGGTACAAAAAATCTAAAGGTGGGTCGTTTTTAATGGTGCATCTCCACCTCTAGGAAAACAAGCCAATTGGCACCAGTATCCTGCAGTTGTCCATCACAGATCAGGACTCCTCCCATAATGGCCCACCCTTTGACCTCCACATCCTGTCAGGAAACGAAGGTGGAGAGTTTTTACTGGAGAAAGATGGAACACTGGTGGCCAATCAAGTGCTCAGGAGGGACCTGGCAACTGAATATGTCATTCAGATACAGGTAGAGTCAAACTGGTCTTTAACATTGCAGCTGTAGCGCAGTCTCTAGCATCACATGATTTTTTTAAAATTATGTTGTCAATCACTTAATTCTTTTTAAAATAAAAAATGCAAGAAGTTCACAATAACGCCCATTAGCAAAAACAATCATAGCTTGGTCATTATGCACAAATGGAAACTCTCACAGTAGGTCTATACATATAATTTTGTAGTGTGCTTTTCCGTAGTAATACTTTCAGAATTAAGCAGATTTGGTTCTGAAGCAATGCCTTAAAAGCAACAACACAAAAAAAAATTACAGCCTAAGCTAATGAGAATTCAACAATCTGAATTATCAATCAACTGCGGTTAATGAAGAGCTGCTGCTGCACCTGACTCTATAAGCTGTGTCTGCCTCGCTCACTTTACATTTTTGGTATCCATTTATACATGGCATCAGAGTAAGTCCGGATCAAGTTGGACACCAATTTCACTGACATGCATTGTGACAACTGGGTCATCTCGAATGAGCGTAATGTAACTCTTTACGCACCACCTCCACAGATGGACTTCCTGATCAAATAAATATTATTAAGGGATGTCACCAATTAGAGATGGTGTGAAGTCTTTCCCCTGCCCTTTCCACTTGTGCATCTTCTCCTGTCTTTTATCATGATCTCTTTTTCTGTCCCTGTTCTCCCTTCTCCTCCCAGGTGACAGATTCAGGGAAGCCTCGTCTGTCTTCCTCTTCCATCCTTACAATAAGGGTGATTGAGGAGAGCCTCCATCGGCCAGTGGCTTTGCCACTACAAGTTCATATCGTCACTATGGAGGATGAGTTTCCTGGTGGTGTAATTGGCCAGCTGCATGCCACTGATGCTGACCCCTATGATGCATTGACCTTTGGCCATGCACCCCCAGCCCAGCGCAGTCTCTTTAAGATCAGTCCACGTGATGGCAAGATCATCGCCCTGGGAGGGCTGGATGCAGGCAGGTACTCCCTCAATGCCAGCGTTAGTGATGGCCGCTTTGCTGTGCCTGTACCTGTAAACGTGCATGTGGAGCAGGCAACAATAGAGATGTTGCATGAGGCGGTGACGGTACGGTTTGAGAGTGTGGCTCCACAAGACTTTGTGGCATTGCACTTGAAGAGTGTGTTAAAGGTGCTGCAACAGGCTGCTGCTTCGCAACAACAGGACACAGTGCACCTGCTCAGTCTGCAACCAGTCGGTGGGACCCAACAGCTGGACATACTTATTGCCGTGGAAAAAGCAGGAGATGGGTACTATAAGGCGGCATACCTCACCCAGAAACTCAGTGCATCACGGCGGCAGCTTGAGGAAGTCCTCCGAGTGTCAGCTATCCTGGATAAGAACTGCTCGGGACTGGAATGCCGTGGGGCACAGTGTGAACAGAGCATCATTCTGGACTCACACAACCTGGCTACATACAGCTCCCCACGTGTCAGCTTTGTCTCACCACGCTTCCACCGGACCTCACGCTGCACATGCACTGGTGAGTAACTGACTCTTCTAAGTGTACCCAGGCCTTGTTTGTCAGGCTGCGGTCTGACCCATTTCTCAGTCACAAACATTGAGTCGTAAATCACATACGATATACTACATACACAATATATGTACTATTGTATGTAAACAGTAGTGTATGAAACAATCTCAGTTCTAGAAATGTAACCATGGTAACCACTGCCAATATGAATGAATTTACAAAATTTCAGTGAAATCTTTCTTATACACTTACATTTAAGTGTTACCAACCTTACGCCTGAGCTGGCTCAGTTGCTGACATTGCCACGTAACTTTGTTGTTTTTGTCAGTTTAGGATATTTATGTCAAGATATTATCCAGTATTAGCCTACTTTAACATTTTCCTGTAAATAGAATGCATTTCACATAATATTTTCAATACTAAGGTTTAGGACATACTATAAAGTGTGCACTATTTTAGTGAAGGGGAGTCGGGGATGGTTGTAACACGGGTCAGTTGTAACACTTCCAATTTCTCCAATCAGGAACAAGTTACAAATCACCTGATTCTGTCCAAACATGCTAATTTTTATTATTTTTGAAAAAATATTTTTTTGGCCTTTATTGATAGAACAGCTGAAGATATGACAGGAAATAGGGAGAGAGAGAGGGGGAGTGACACGCAGCAAAGGGACCCAGGCCAGCAGTCGAACCCGGGTCCGCTGCAGCGACTTGGCACATGGGACGCTTGCTCTACCAACTGAGCTAAACAGCGCCCCAAAACATGCTAATTTTAGTCCTTATTCCACATGTTAGAAAGTAGCACCCTGTGGCAGACACCATCAATTTAAGAGGGAAAAAAAACATTTTGAGATACAAAAGTATTTTTTTTTCACTTAATTTATATTTGTCATAGCGTTGCCTGCTTTGTAGTTAAACACATCAAATTTAAATCATAGTTTTTGGTGTCTATGTAGATATCTTTCATGCGAGTCATTCATGCTAATGTTGTAGCTGTTAGCTGTAAGGTAAGCTAGTTCATGATTATAAGAGTCTGGGTTAGTTGTAACAACAAGAGTCTGGGTTAGTTGTAGCAACCAAGCAAAAATGTATTTGTATTTATATGTTTTCTTTGAATTTCAGTATGCCTAGGTATTGGAAGAGAAAGACTGACCGCAGGGTGCCTCTCAACATTTTGGAGAGAGCATCAAATTATGTAAAAAAGCAAGGAAAGTCCAGATCTGTGGCAAAATTGTATGGCATATGCCACGTCACTGTACAGATTTTGTAAAGAGAGGAAGAAATTAAAAGAGAAGGGATCAAGCGAAATTTCACATGTAGGCTACCACATTGGAAAGAAGGGCTTCACTGATGAGCAGGAGAAAGAACTGACAGAATATCTGATGAGGGCTCACCTGAGCTAGGCAGTGTAAAATATAATGGATAGGGTAATATTGAACATTTATTACTATGTGATTAAAATTACAGGTAAGAGAACTTGCGTACCAGCTTGCAGTGAAATATGGGTGCAAACATCCAAAGTCATATAGTAACATTATGTCCAAATGTTAATGTAAAACCTGTAGGCTACTCTGTGGGCCCATGCGGCCTGCCGTATGTCTGTCACCACTGTGACTGAAGGTGCAAGACAAAAAAGCAGAAATACATACACACTTATATTTAGTTGGTGCATATTTGATTTCAGTATCATCACATTTTTTTTGTCCTTATTGTCATGATGTTACATTTCACCCCAGGGTGTGTTACAACTAACCCAGACTATGGGGTGTATTGTTACATTTCACTCCTTGTGTTTGGGACTATACCATGCATTTTCTGTTTGTGTTGCAGAGATAACAGCCACGCCATTTAATAGCAGACACATGCAACTACTTTCTATCAAATTTTGAGTGCACTGGCTTAAAAGACCTGCAAGATACAGACTAAAATGTCAAACATGTTACAACCATCCCCGGTCTCCCCTACTAAATAGCATATTGGCAGAAGTTTTTGAATTAAATCAGACTTTACATCCAAAAAAAGTCTTTCACTTTATATTTCTAGATAAAAATGGTATTTTAAAAAAAAAAATCTATCTTTTTGTTTATAGTGGCTGTTAAAGGCATTTAGATCTTTGTAGGCTAAATGTCACAGCGCAGGTTATGTCCTGAGTTTTTTTCTATATGGATGAGGCAAAGTTATGACAACGCAAGTATGTGTTTTCATGGGAGTTATGCACACTAAGTAAATAATTTTTTACTTTACAAAAATAGGTTTTAATGTCTAAAAAAGAATAATCTAAAAAAATAAAAAAAATAAAAAATTGACATTTAAAACAGAGGTTGCAAGTGGATGCTCATTTATCTTAGAATATGGAAAACAAACGACACGAATATGCTTCGATTCACTTCAGTCTAGCCTGCACATGACGCCATGACTCTAAGCAGCACCGCCCCTCCCTACAAGCAGAACACGCGTTGTGCGTAGGGCCCCACGATCCATGGGGCGCATTAATCAGGAGATGATGATTTGTCTTTTCATCACAAATGAATACAGATGTCTGTTAACCTCTTTACCTTTGCCAAAGAAATCAAGAAATCCATCTGTGGTTAAAATAATCTGATCAGTCAGATCCACATTAAATAGAACACAGTAGTGTACAGTAGTGTTTTTTTCTTATAAGTGAAGTTACTCATAACTCATTTGTCATGTTTAGTATGTTTTTTACTCAACTTTAATTAGATATTTTGATCACCACCTTTATTACTACATGAGTAGGCCTACTTGTTTTTATAAAGAAATGGTGGTTATACTTGAGCACAGTTTTTGGCTACTCTACCCACCTCTTCCTTCACTGTCTCTGCATATTAAACTTACAACTCTCAATAAAGCAGCTAACTGTTTGTATTAATGATTTAATTTTAATAATTATTATAAATTATTATTAATTTCTAACAACCACACCTGCCCTACCATCAATTCCAAACACTGTGTAGGAGAGACTAAATTGAAGAGATGAGGAAAAACCTCACTGCAGATTTTTTCATTGAAGATAAGACAACAGAATCAGGTATTACCCGCCATTGCCGACAGCAAGCAAAGGTTGCTCAGCGAAGTCACGAATCTTCTCTGTTTTGGTGCCTCAGTGGTGGAACGAACTCCTAGCCACTGTCAGGACAGCAGAGTCAATCGCCATCTTCCTCAAAAGACTCACTTGTTCAGATTTCACCTCGACCCGGATAGCATTTTTTTTCATTCTTACTCTATCGACAGTGATATGTTGTGGTTTCTGTCTTGTGACAAATGTACGTATTGTAAGTTGCTTTGGACAACAGTGTACGCTAATTGCCCTAAATGTAAATGTATTAACAGATAACAGCTACATAAACAATAAAAATTGGGATCACAGGAATTTCTAAACCCAGGCTACAGCTCTGATAGTGACATACTTATTCCTGTGTGTGTGCGTGTGCATGTACAGATGCCAGCTGTACTGTCCTATCAGAACAGTGTGAGGGCAATCCTTGCCCAGCAGACATGCAGTGTGTTTCCATTGAGGCCACCAGAGGGACCTATGCATGCCAGTGTCCACCAGGGAAACTTGGAGAATGTGCAGGTTTGTGTCCATCAGGTAGAAAAAATTCACAAGATGTTTGATTTTAGAAAATAACATGCAATGACAACATCTCAATAAAAAAGCATATTTTATGTTTTCACAATGTTAATTTTAAGTACTTGTACTAGTAAGTACTAATAATTTGATCCTTATCCTTAAATTAATATTGGTGTGTGTGTGTGTGTGTGTGTGTGTGTGTGTGTGTGTGTGTGGTGTGTGGTGTGGTGTGTGTGTGCAATGTCTGTGTATGTGTTGGGTGGGGGTTTAGGCCATTCATCTCTGAGTTTCTCAGGTAACAGTTACATCAAGTACAGACTGTCTGATCGGCAACAGACAGAGCTGAAACTCAACCTTCGGATCAGAACACTTCAGAGCCGAGGAATCATCATGTATACACACACTGAACCCTGCATCATGCTAAAGGTACACATGCATGCACAAGTGCAGGTCTCCACTCAAAACAATTTTCAGGTGTAATTACTGCTCGATCACAGAGTGCATAAAAGCTGTTACTCTCCTCTCTGTGGGCAGACTGAAGGTAGATTAAAGTTAAGAAACCGATAAGTATAACAGTGTAATTTGAAATGTTAAAATGTATAAAAATGTAGGGAAAATATTTTGTATTAGAAAAAAGTTTTCCTTAAAGTGCTACCAAGGCTTATTTTGTGATTGTATGAGTTATTCCTTTGTGTTTAAAGCATAATTACGAATAGGCACTTTTAAGATTTACCGTAGTTTCGTTCTCGGGTCAAGCTCATTTTCTCAGTTCAAGGGGCACTTTTATGATGGCACCAAAATCCGTTCCGTTCCGTTCTGTTTTCTTTCCGCTTATCCATGAGGATCGCAGGATGTTGCCGCTCCCCCCCCCCCAAGGGGTTGCGGGGCTTACTGGGCGTACTCTATGGGCGTAGGCCATAGAGTAAAACTCTTCAAAATCGCTATTTTTAAAACACTAAGAAGGCTCGACACAACATGACACTTTGGCTCGTAGTATCACCAGGGTCTCTACACATGAACACAAGCATTGAGAACATTGTTTGTGTACACAGAGTTTACTAAAAAGAGAGTTTTTGGACAACTCACGTTAGCAGATGTTTCCTCCACTCGCCGCTGTCCTGCCAGTGAGAAGTATCGATCTCCAAATCCGATGTAACATCGAGGTTAGTTAGGTGGACCGCTCCTGAAACTTAGTTCTATATAAATGCACGGATAATTTATTGTTTTGTCGCTAGCGAAAAAAATCAAAATTTACCTTGAATTTGATAAAGGAGCCTCATATAAGAAACAATACCAAAATGAAAAGCCGGAAAAGTCACGAGATATCCCATGGATAGTTGTTGCCAGAAGACAGTAGTGATCTACCTTAACTCTCCTCAACGTTAATCTTAACGTTGCATTCTGAGATCGATACTTCTCGGCTGCCATGATGACTGGGAGCGAAAAGCTACTGCTAAGGTTAGTTGTTAGAAAAACTTTCTTTTTAGCAAACTCTGTGTAAACAAATAATGTTCTCAATCCTCGTGTTCACATATAGAGACCCAGGTGATACTACGAGCAAAGTTTCATGTGGTGTCGAGACTTCTTAGTGTTTTAAATATAGCGATTTTGATGCTATCGTAAAAGTGCCTGTTGCACTGAGAAAATGAGCTTGACCCAAAAACGAAATTACGGTAAATCTTAAAAGTGCCTCTTTCATTGTAATTATGCTTTTACACAAAGGTTTAACTCATAACCATTCACAAAAAAGCCTATGTTGCATTTTAGTGAGAGTTTCACTTTAACGTTCAAAACATTTGAAATGATCATTATTTTTATTTTGTCCAAATGCCCCATTCTGATCATTTTTCCCACTTTCTACATTTTTTTCTACATTCAGTTTTATGATGAAACACGGGACAAGACAATTGATGATCTTTGCAAAGCTGCAAAAGCATCTTGATGATGTACTTTATATGAAAAGCTATAGTCGCTAATTGATATTCAAAGAAAACACTGAATATTTTTTTTTCCATGAAAATGATCCTAACAAGAGGTTTGATGTTGTGTATTAAATGTATGTTTGTAATTATGTGTGTGAGCAGTTGGAAGAGGGGAAGCTGTGGTTCCAGCTGGCCTGTGGCCTAGACGGTGATGATGACACTCCTGACATGTTGGGCATCTCTGGCCGTCGTATCAATGACGGCAGCTGGCACACATTGGCACTGGAGTTAGATCGCAACTTCAGCAGCTTGGCGCTAGATGACAGCTACATTGAGCGACGCCGTGGACCGCCATTCATACGACCCATTGGCCTTGACAGAACCATCTACTTTGGAGCACTGGTCAGTCCATGAATAGTTGTAGCGGCTATAGTAGGGTTTCAGATGACACCACAATGGTAACAACTTTAGTGCTCCTCAGTTTTTGGAGAACATCAGTATATTTAAACATACTAAAAGGTGTTTTTCACTGGTTGTGAAATAATCTTAATGTGATATTGATGCCTCTGTTGGACCCACATAGTAGAAAATGAGACCAGAGGCATTTTTTAAAACTTACAGTTACAGCACACTTCACATTAAGGATAATGTGCATAATTCATATCATATAGAAAACAGGCAAATGCTGTACATACATACCAACACAAGTTGATATAAAAACACAAGAATGATGCACAGCCACAATTTATAAAAAAATGCAAACCTACAGAAATGTGTGGTCACTTCTGCATTTGTTAAATGTGAACAGGCAAAAACAAAAAGGCCCAGATAAGGTGATGGGACAGTATGACTGCTAGAATAAGGGCTTAGTAATTCTGCTATGTATGCATGTCCCAGGCCATACAGTGCCTTGTATGTAATTAATACAACTTTGAAATTGATTCTGTGTTCCACTGGAGGCCAATGAAGGGAGGCAAAAGTTAGTTATTAGAGTTTATTTGGATGACAAACATTACACAACAGCTGTGATGCTGCATTTTGGACAAACTGAAGACATGTTATTTAGGACAAAGTATTACCTGTGAATAGGTAGGGCGAGATCTTGCAAAAAATCTTTGCGAGATCCTGCAAAACGTTTGCGAGATCTCGCAAAACCTTTGCGAGATCCCGCAAAACTTTTTGCGAGATCTCGCAAAACCTTTGCGAGATCCCGCAAAAATGACATCTTTTTTTTTTTTTCACCCATCATTTTTTTTTTTCCCCATGTCCCTTAAGGGGCTCCGTAGAAAACTGACTGCATAATATATGAATCAGAAACAGAAATGCTTTACAGCAGCTCCCATTCAAAGTCAAGAATATGCAGAAAAATAGTAGTAATAATAATAATAATAATAATAAACTATTTATATGCTGCATATTTATGCTGCATATATTTACTGCAACTGTGCTTTTTTTTACCATTAAATGTTATTTTATACATTATCATATTCTATAATGTTCTGTCATGGAGTACATCACTTCACTGCTGACAGAAAAGAAAGCAGCTCACTGCCAGTTGCAGCTTCTTATATTGATCTGCAGTCTTTGTAAATTTTTTGTCATGATTGTTATTATTAGTAGGCTACTTAGATTATAAAAAATCACAGTTACATGTCAGGATGTGGTTATTGTAGACATATTCAATATTTAACTGTCATATATCATCACAGTAACAGCGTTACATAAATTAGCAGCTGTAAACACATAAAAACATTATAAACACATCATGTGGTCCTCTTTAAACTCTGGGTGGAGGTGTATATTTTGGTAAATAACCGCCGGTTCCAAATAAATGCCGAGTCTAATTTATTTTGAAAAAACATCAAGGAAGAAGACGTGACCACTGACACTGCACGTTTTTCCTCTTCACCTTTTTCACGTGTTGTGCCCAGAAGGATGCCAGAGAATTCACAGAGAAGCTGGGGAAGTTTGTGACATTTTCATCCTGGATTTTTGTGAGGAAGGAATTAAACGCCTGTCCCAAATAAACGCCTGGTCTGTTAAGTGATTGAAACAAATAAACGCCCGACTATTATTTGGTATTTTACGGTAGTTCCCGCATCATCAGCACGAGCTGAACAATAAATCTAACACAGCAAGAGAGGCGGGACTTAAGGCAGAACAGCCAATCATCAGCCGGTCAGACCCAAAGCCGGTGTCATGTTTGAAGCAGCAACAGGAGAGGGAGGGGAGAGGAGGCAGCTGCAGCGAGTGCAGACACAGAGCGGCCAGGGAAACTGAGCGCCTGTAGTGAGGCGTTTGTGCAAAACTGCGGATAAACGGCAGAAAAGGTGTGTGTGTTGAGCACTCTAACCGGGAAAAGTGTGGTAAAACACCCACATCCCCCACGGGCACGACGCCTTCGCCGGAAACTGCCGACATACTTCACAATACATTACGCCGCCGCGGTGGTTCAGCCAGGTATACTGATCCCTCCATCTCGGGAGAAATACACTTTTCCTCTTTTCGGACTCGTAGCACTCCCTCGCCGCCGTCACTCTAAACATTTCCCGCATGCATTCTAGCGAATCACGATTGTCGTACGGGCAGTGACTGGCCAATCAGTGTAATCGGCGATTGGTCAGTCACTCGACATGCCCTGCACCTACTTTTACTGGCCCCGGGCCATTGGGCCATGGGTTATGTCGAACCCTGGTTAAGGTGTGTAGTAGATGTTCAATGTGATTGGATGTTAGTATAGTTAGGGTTCTAACCCCGAAGGGGTAGAACCCTTCTAAAATTGTGCCGGTTTATTATTAGGGTTCTAACCCCGAAGGGTTCCAGCTCCATGTGCTCTACAAAAAAGCCTCTTGGACCATTTAGCTCCGCCTACTTAGATCTTTTGCTAATTACTGTGAAAAACACTAAAATGAATAGAACTTTTGAAAGATTGACTCTATTGACACCAACTTTGGTATGCGCCTTCGGGGGACGGGCAGACACATTGCTACTATAAATGAGCCAGATTGGTCAAAAAACATGGTCGCCACGGACCAATGTATCTTTGCAATGGGCGGGGCTTAGACATGATTGGCCATAACTCCCACACCCTTTGCCCTATCATCACAAAACTTGGTGGGTAGGTTCACAACTGTACTGGAAATCTGCCTACCACAAAGCATGTTGAGCTCAACCTATAGGGGGCGCTATAAATGCTACACATGTGTATCTCATAGACCATTTCACCAAATTTGGTATGCATGCTCTAGGGGTGAGTATTAAGTAATATCTTGAGTGCCTTGTTGATAGGTGAAAGTGGGCGTGGCCTATTCGTCATTAACCCTCTGGACTCTATGCTGGCCATTTGTGTCCACCTCACTTCCTTTTTGTTGATCATTTTAGCTGTGTTAATGCATATGGAATGATATTTCCCAAGGGTCTGGATTTTTGGCTGATCTTTCAATTTTCAAAACCTGCTCTTTAAATATGTCAATATTATACTGTGTATCTACAATTGTACCTTATGGCTCTATCGTGGACACTTTTGGCCAATTGAAACCCATTAAAACCACATTTTTTAATTCCTTGTGATTTACAGTATAAAATCATATAATTTAGGTAAAATGGCTTTCATTCTAAACTCAACACCTGAAAATTTTAGTTTTTAATGTTTTTTACCAGATTGTGTCATTTTCCATTTTTGGGCAAGGGAGCAATTTAGGTTAATATTCTTAGTTTCCACTAGGAGCGTATGATGGCTTCCTGCACTCCAATGGAGCAAATGAATGACACAATTTTGACATAGGTGTGATCCTAAGGATGTCAGGTAATGATGTGTGTTTGTGCATAAAAAAAAAAATTAGTATTAGCAAGATAAAGTGACATAAATTACAGTGTATCATACCATGCAAGTTTTGGTGAATTACTCTTGGTACAGGTTATTGAGCTTTGAGTTTCCAAGGCAAACCTGGCTGTGATGCACAGGTTGAAAACACCTGTAACTTTGATCTTTTCATAAAAAAATGCCACACACAACTACACAATAGCCTTTACATTCTCAAATAGCTGCTCTCCAAAAAAAGGATCACAGGTCATCTTGACCTCTGGCTTCTGGGGAAACAAATACAAAGTCTGACACTGTTTATAAAGCTGTCCTGGAGTTTTGGCAGGTGCAGTCAGTACTAATGCTAAAGTGAGCCTATCAGCTCCCAGATCCTTCTTTATCTGTAGGATGGCGAGAAGGTCATATGCCCTGACTGAAGCACTTGAGTATGTGATTGGCTCAGAGAGCAAAGATGGAGAGAAATCCTTTGCGGTTGAGGAGGAGAAATCTTCTACCCAAGATGAGGACACGTCCTCTCCTGAAGATGATGGGACACCTTCCTCAGAGGATGACAGCAACACCACTGATGACGACTTCCAGCCAGTGCCTGATTCCTCTTCCTCAGGGGAAGAGGACGGTACAGACACAGCGATGGAGGCCGATCAGCTGATGGTAGAGACAGAGGGGCTGGCGGGTGAGTGGATGTCTCGTCATGGGAGAATAATGTGGTTTCCCACTGCTGAAGAGACCCTGCACCACAATCCAGTATCCACTGGTTTCACCCCAGGGCCCACCCTGTATGCAGTTGCCCATATCAGCAACCTGAGGTCTGCCTTTGACCATTTTATTACAGAGGAGATCATTCAGCTGCTGTGCACCAACACAAACCTGCATGGGAGGCGAAGGTGTGAGGATTGGAAGAATGTGGATGAAGTGGAGATGAGAGTCTACATTGGGATTCTGATTCTGGCTGGCGTCTACCGCTCAAGACATGAAGCAACACATGGCTTGTGGGATGCAAGACAGGACGGGCCACGTTTTGTGCCACGATGCCCCTCTACAGCTTCACTCAGATCAGCGCTAACATCTGCTTTGATGACAGGCTCTCCCACCCAGGACGCTTCAGGAATGATAAACTTGCTGCATTTTGCATCCTGTGGGAAAAGTGGGTTGCTTGCCTCCCCCTCTTATTTAATCCAGGGGTTGATGTGTGTGTGTTGACGAGCAGCATGTTGCATTCATAGGTCATTGTGGACTTCGACCAGTTGTGTGCACAGACCTTTTGAAAGGCAGGGGCGATAGGCAAAAAAAGGGCACATACAGCAAGTTCTTGCGACTGAAGAGGGCACAGTAGCACGCGTTTTGGCTCTGAGGAGGGCACTTTAGTGCCTGATTTTGTCACCCAAGAGGGCAGTTTATCATGTTTTAACCAGCCAAGGGGGCAGTTTGTTGTGTTTTGCCAATCAAGAGGGCACTTTAACGCACTTTTGGCTCCCAAGAGGGTGCTTCAGCGCACGTTTTGGCTCCCAAGAGGGCACTTTAGCAAGCATTTTGGCACCCAAGAGGGCACTTTAGTGGGCATTTTCCAACAATTAGGCCACTGCCCACCCCCCCATGCACACCACTGACATCTACAATATATTCCCAACAAGCCTGCACAGTATGGCATTAAAATCTGGTTCACCTGTGATGTGGCAACCTCCTATGCCTGGAGCATGGAGATTTACATGGGAAAACGACCCAGTTAATTCTGGAATTGATTAAAATTTTGGATTTCATGATCAGGACTGATGTCAAATTTGAAAAAGAGGAGCAAATATTTTCAGTATATAGTGTTTGTATATAGCATTTTGTAAGCAAACAGGAGGTGGACACTTCTGGCCATGCATAAGCTAAGAGGGAGTTTTTATGTTTTTTCTGCCATTGGACAAAAAACTAATGAAGCATAAAAATCATTGATACTGCTTATTATTGACAACCATTTAGCTGCAATGATGGTTAAAGAATAATGCAGGTAGCATGTATTATTTTGTAAAAACATGCTGATTTAATGCTATTCTCCCTTATAAATCATCAGCATTATGTTATCTAATAGGCATTTAAAGGGTTAAAATTCTGAATTTAAATGAAATTTTAGTTTTCATGACCAGGACTGATGCAAATTTTAAAAACTGGGAAAAAAAAGTGGATTTTTTTTTATATATGTATTAGTTTTATAGCATTTTAGAAATGTAAACATGAGGTGGACACTTTTGGCCAAGAACAAGCTGAGAGGGAGTTTTTTCTACTTTGCCTTCCCAGCACAAAAATAACAATGCATAATAATCAATGTTGGTGTTAATCAGTTACATATCTCAGACTGTGTTATTGATAATACAAGATAAACCGGTAGCACTGAGAAGATAGGCAGTAATCATTTTTGTGGTAGTTTTCCAACAAGCGCATTGTGCAAACAAATTGGCATTTGAGGGGTTAAAAAATTAAAAATGAATAAATTTTTTGTACTTATGACAAGAACTGATATTGATTAAACATTTTATGCAGAAAAAGCATCAAAAAACATACAAAATCCCAAAAATTACAGACTCAATCTGTTGGTGGCCATTTTTGGCCACGAACAAGCTGAGAGGGTAGTAAAAACGAACAAGGCCAGAGGGTTAACCATCATCGTTTGCGTTTTATTAATTTATGGCGAGCTGGAAGGACCCAGAGACACGAAACTTGGTAAGTTGAGGATAAATGACGTCCAAATGCTGCTCCAAAAATTTTATCCCGATCCGTCAGATGGGGGCGCTATAACATAGGATGTGAACTTTGAAAGGCTCTCCCCGCCAAGCCATAAGGGCCATTGACTTGAAATTTTTCATACACGTCCTCCTGATAGTCCTCTACAAAAAACAGTTAAATGAATAGACCTTTTGAAAGATTGACTCTATCAACACCAAATATGTTATACAGCTTCAGGGGATGAAAAGAAACATTTCTACTATAAATGAGCCAGATTGGTCAAAAAACATGGCCGCCATGGACCAATGTATTTTTGCAATGGGCGGGTCTTAGAAATTATTGGCCATAACTCCCACACCCTTTGTCCTATCATCACAAAACGTGGTGAGTAGTTTCACAACAGGACTGGTGATCTGCCTACCAAAGCATGTTGAGCTCAACCTATAGGGGGCGCTATAAATGCCATTAGCATGTAGCTGAAAACCCAATTTGGAGAAATCTGGGGCTTATCATGGGTATGTGTTGCCCAGATCTTTGAGGAGCGTGGCGGCCGATGTCATCGACCGCGGAGGATGAGGGTCAGGGTGGCCAGTTTGGGCGAAAGGGGTTAGGACCTACGGATTGCCACTTGCGGCTATATTTACTAAAATTGTGCCAGTTTATTATTTTTTGTTGTCTGCCGCTTGAGCTCAAATTCCCGTGAGCTGGAATGGGCCAGAACCCTGAAACTTGGCCCAATGATTGAAAATGATGTGCATCAACTTTTATTAAAATATGAGCCCAGTCAGCCAGATGGTGGCGCTGTAACTAAGGCTTGAAAATGCGTTTTTGGGAAGGCCACGCCCCTCACACCGTAAGTCTGATTGACTTGAAATTTGACAAACAAGTTCAGCTGAATGTGCTCTACAAAAAAGCCAATTAGAGCTTAAAGCTCCGCCTACCTAGATCTTTTGCTAATTAGCATAATGTGAAAAACAGTAAAATGAATAGAACTTTTGAAAGATTGACTCTATCAACACCAAATTTGGTATACGACTTTGGGGGACAAAAAGACAAATTTCTATTATAAATTAGGCAGATTGGTAAAAAAACATGGCCGCCACGGACCAATGTATCTTTGCAATGGGCGGGGCATAGACATGATTGGTCATAACTCCTACACCCTTTGCCCTATCATCACAAAACTTGGTGGGTAGGTTCACAACAGGACTGGTAGTCTGCCTACCAAAGCATGTTGAGCTCAACCTATAGGGGGCGCTATAAATGCTACAAATGCGTATCTCAAGGACCGTTGGACGGAATTTCACCAAATTTGGTATGCATGCTCTAGGGGCAAGTATTAATTAATTTCTTGAGTGACATATTGATGTGTGAAAGTAGGCGTGGCCTATTCGTCATTAACCATTGTTTGCGTTTTATTAATTTATGGCAAGCTGGAAGGACCCAGAGACACGAAACTTGGTAGGCTGAGTATAAATGACGTCCAAATGCTGCTCCAAAAATGTGATCCCAATCCGTCAGATGGGGGCGCTATAACATAGGATGTGAACTTCGAAAGGCTCTCTCTGCCAATCCATAGGTGTTATTGACTTGAAATTTTTCATACATGTCCTCCTGATAATCCTCTACAAAAAAGCCTCTTGCACCATGAAAGTCACTATTACAGATTTTTTGCTAATTTGCATAACGTTAAAACAGTAAAATGAATAGAACTTTTGAAAGATTGCCTCTATCAACACCAAGTTTGTTATGCGGCTTCGGGGGATGAAAAGACACATTTTTACTATAAATGAACCAGATTGGTCAAAAAACATGGCCGCCAGAGACCCATGTATTTTTGCAATGGGCGGGGCTTAGAAATGATTGGCCATAACTCCCACACCCTTTGTCCTATCATTACAAAACTGGAGCATGTTGAGCTCAACCTATAGGGGGCGCTAAAAATGCCATTAGCATGTAGTTGTAAACCCAATTTGGAGAAATCCGGGGCTTATCATGGCTATGTGTTGCACAGAGCTTTTACGAACACGGTGGCCGATGTCATCGACTGCGGGGGATAAAGGTCAGGGTGGCTGGTTTGGGGCGAAAGGGGTTAGAACCCGCGGATTGACGCTTGCTGCTATATTTTTGATTTGTCCTTTTGTTTCTCAACTGAAAGATGCAGGACTGAACAAGTTTTGTAATGTGAGGTCAAATGGAATCCAGAGATTTTTAGTGGATATTATTATTATTGATTGATTATTGATATTGTTGGCTAGAGGCCCCATGTAATAAATGCCCTTCTTACTGAAACAATCAAGGCCAATCACTAGGACCTTGGTTTTATCAGGATTGAGATGGAGTAAATTTTGTTACATCCAATTAGTAGCAAAGGCTAGACAGTTTAAATGAGAAGTACAGCTGCGTATCATCGGTATCATCATCTTTGTTTCATCTGCGTAGAGGTAGCATATATAAGGAGAACAAGATTGGATCCAAAATTGACCCTTACAGGATGCCTCATAAGAGGGAAGCAGAGGAAGACTCATGGTTGTAGTAATGTAGTAATATGAACATTTAAGTATCTGTTAGACGGATATGTAGTGAACCGTTTCACTACATAGCCAGAAATGCCAACCCAGTTCGATAATCTAGCAATTTAAATGACATGATCAAAAGTATCAAAGGCAGGAATGTTTTACAGTAAAATGGATAATTCACCTTTATCTGCGTGCATCAGAATGTAATTTGTTAGTTTAGTTAGTCCAGTTTATTCTTAAGGTGAACACCAAGGTATTTGTATTTTGCCACAACTCAATGTCTAAACCCTGGATGTTTCTTGAAGTTGATCACCATCTCCTTTGTTTTACTGATGTTTATATTCAGGTGGTTGCATTCACACCAGTAACAAAGTCATTGATGACCCCCCTATATTCCTGTTTTTCACCCTCAGACACACATCCAACGATGGCTGTATCATCTGAGAACATTTGGAGGTGACAGTTCACAGTGTAGTATGTGAAGTCTGATGTGTAGAGGGTGAAAAGTAGGGGAAAGAGCACCGTACCCTGAGGGGCCCCTGCACTGCATAGTACCACACCTGAGACATAGTCCTTAAGTCTCAAATAATGTGTTCTGTTGGTGAGAAAGTCTACAGTCCCTGCTGTAGATATACATAGATGCCTTACTGAGCGGGTTGGCCCGTTGCTGTGATACGTCTGCGTGTTGGTCATATTTGATGTGGCAGTTCCATCCTGTGAACTAATTCAAGTCAACGGGGTGAAATTCATAAAACGCCCCTCTACGAAGTGCTATAAATTAATGCCTCTTATTTACCCATTCACACAATATATATGCGAAACAGATGGGTACCAAAAACTACGTCTGTAATGTTATCTGATGATTATAAACATTGACTACTCCTTATATGTTTAGTATACAGGTAGGCACCAAGCCCACTTATGTATTTTTTTAATGTCTACAGCTGCCAATGTATATAATGCTGTTACTGTGATGATAAATGACAGTTAAATATTAGATCTGTCTATAATAACCACATCCTGACGTAAATTTGAAATCTGTGGGAATATACAGCACCAACATTTACTTGTAACTGATTTTGATCAATCGTTTTAAAAAATACAGTGCTTTTTGATAATCTAAGTATTGATAATAAAAATCATGGAGACAAAACATTAACAAAGTCTGCAAATCAAGATGAGAAACTCCAACTGGCAGTGAGCCTACTTTCTTTTCTGATAGCAGTGGAGTGATATACTCTATGACAGAACATTATAAAATATGATATTGTATACACTAACATTTTATGATGAAAAGTAAAGTTGCAGTAGGCTGTTATTATAAATATGCACCATATACATATAGTTGTTGTTGGTAGTAGTAGCTCTATTATTATTATTATTATTATTATTATTATTATTATTATTATTATTATTATTATTAATACCCCATTTCTTTCCCAAATATATGTGTACATGTGTGAATGGCACTTTGTAGAAGGGCGCTTTACAAGCTCACTCCATTGACTTGTATTAGTTCACGGGCCACAACTAATATGGCGGCGACGTCAACGTAGGGTCCAGCAATGCGGCATCTATGTATATCTGTCTGTCCATGCAGCCGGGTGTTGCTCAACTCCCGCCCATTCCAGTTTATCCACTCATAAGCGCCCACTGTATTGTATTGAAAGCACTGGAGAAGTCAAAAAACATGACCCTCAGAATGCGGTAATGTTTAAAATTTGTCTGAGTAGTGTTTTAGAAGATTACTTTGTACTTTTATTGATGCATTATTTGAATACCTGCAGTTTCATGTGTAATAGGATAATATTTTAGCAATACAACAGCACTCATACCTCAGTACAGTATTTTGTTTCAGCTTCAGTACTTTTTCCATACTGTTGAGTACACTTGTTACCACCCAGCTGCCTTAGTCCAGAGGAGAAAGGATCTGAATTTATGTAAATTGTAATACATTTACCAGAATCAACTTCAGTTAGTAAACGGACACTCCTTTTTTCCTTAATTAAACTCTTAATTAATTTCTCTTTAGATTTTTATTGAAACCAAAATAAGATAATTTCATCATACTGTAATTTATTATCTGCTACATTGAGTGAAATTGATTCAGTTTTCTTTGCAGCAATTCAAATAAAAGCTGAGCCAAGCACAAATCCATTGAAAATATCTAAAATCTAACTCTGAGGCCTTGCTTTTTTATTAGTTGTTGGGTGCTGTTTTCTCTACATACAAACACCTTTAAAACAGGTTAGGAATTTCACAATTTGTGATTAACACATTTTAATCTGAACTCTCAAATGTAATATATTTATATTTCTTGGTACAGCATTGACATTTTTGCAGATCTAAGAGACATGTATGTAGTCATGGGATTGTCAGTATAAGTAAGTCCATGCATCTATGCTTTAAAAAAAGTTACTTATCCCCTCTTCCTTTTCACACACACACACACACACACACACACACACACACACACTTGTATGCAAACTTACTTAGGTCACTTCTGGGGATATTACATAGGCTTACATTTATTTCCTAGAGACCTACCAAAACTATAACAATAATGAGTCACTGTAGCCTCTCTAGCCTCTCAAGCTGTCCCTTCCTGTAATAATATCTATTGGCCTGAGCCTCTAGTGTGCTTCAGAAGATTATGAAAAAGGGACCCGGATGGACCAACAGCACAAAGTACACAAAGATGCAGAAGCTCCAGGAAAACGACTTTCATCATCATCTCCAGCAACAGCTCCTGAAAAGACTCGATGTCCATGACAGAGAAAATATGCGACGTAAAAAGAAGCTAAACATTTCCTTAGACCAGTAAGTAGGATCTAACGTTGTCTGTTTACCAAAACATATCTCTTGTTAATATAAGTTAATACAAACTGTAACAGTCAGGGTGATGGGACTGTTTACTAGGTATTGTGGCAGTGCTACAGCTAAGCCAAGTCAGCTGTAATGTAATTATAAGATAGCAGTCTTATTTTGACCGGCTGTATTCTTGCTCTGCTGTCAGTAGCCTTTATTTATAACAGCTGACAATTGTATGAACCCTGTACTAGACCAAGTTCTGTCATTCAATTCCTTATACTGTAACAACTTGGCATCATGGTAATGAGACTGTTATGTACCTTTGATACTCATTTTTTAACACTGTACAAGGTTTCTTACACGTGTTAGTAAATCATGAACTTTTTGCTTCAGGAAAGAACAAGGAGCAGCTCTGGCTTCTACTCTCATGAAGAAACGACCTATCCGCAAAGCTGAAGATCCTGCTATATCCATTATTGGACCGCGTGACAGTCACAAGTAAGTCTAAAGGGGCTGGTGGTCTCTGAAGATGGTTGTAAACCACGTGCCCAGTGAAAACCATGTGGCTGTCTGATGAACACGTTTTTCCTCTGCAGTCCATGTTTCCACTCTGTATAATAATAATAATAATAATAATAATAATAATAATAATAATAATGATAATAATAATAATAATAATAATAATTATTATTATTATTATTATTATTATTATTATTATTATTAAAACTGCAAGCAGTGATGAACGCGCCCTCGCAGTCCGCGCGCGTTGGGGCATGCTGCTGTCGACGCACGCTGCCGTCAGCTTACCCGCACAACACCTTCCGTTTCAGTTTTTTTTCCTATGATTTGGTGGGCTGTTCCTCCTGTCGGTATTAAAGAATGTGTGAAAAGGCTGAAAAGGTGAATGCAATATATTATTAGTGTTGGAATATGCAGTACAATGTCCAACATAACATTAGCAGAGGCAAAGCATGCTAAACAGCATGATGCTTGACATACTGACTGTTAACCACAGCTGTGTTGTGTTATTTAACCAAAGAAATCACTTAGTTGTTTCAAATCTCAGGGGGAGCCACTGCATTCATCGCGGAAAAGTTGGGTAGAATCACAACTACACACATCTTGTTTTGTGCCACATTGACAGGGCAGACCTAACAAGCAAATGGCATTCTTAGCAAATTGGCTTATTTGAAAATTGTGTGCTGTGGCTTACTACCACTGACTTATCCATTATGTGGCTCTAAACATTACCTTGCAATTATGCCATGTTGTAATGTGCAATTTGGACAAAACTACCTGCAAATGCCATGTACATCTGACTATGTTTGTCATCGCTGCGCATAAATGAGTGTAAAATAATGCTTCACTTGCCTTCTTTCAAAAATGTATCCATGGCTGTCTATCAAATCTAGCTTTTGATCTAATTTCTGCTTTGTTTGCTAGTTTTTATTCCATGAAGTGCGTGCTGCCACATTTTGAAGTTTCAATAAAATCATTATTATTATTCAGAGGTTATCCAGATAGGATACATGTGACTTGAAAGACAACAATGCCATCTAGTGGACGACTTGTATCACTTACACTATATATTGATGTGCTTCTAATCAAAATTGGCAACTTCCTGTTGGACTTAGAGTATGGGTCTAAATGAGTTTTTTGTGTCTTGTCATAACACACATGCATGCCAAATTTTATTCATGTACGTGCATGTAGGAAGCCCAAATTGATTGAGATAAAAATTTACTTCATGTGTCCAGTGGGTTGCGCTATGGATATGACACAGTATTGATGCACAGATCTATTCATGGCGACTCCCTCTAGATTCCCTCTAGATTTGGCCGAGATAGGAAATAGTATGAAGAAGTTTTTAGGACTTGATGCTTCATGACGAAGGATTTTAATGGCGGGCACCGCCACTGCCAGCGAGTATGATGTAGGATAAAGATTTTCCTAGTGTGTCTTTGGCATGGTCAGAGGAGTATACTGACTGACTGTGAAGTCTGTGGTGTCCAATCTGTAGGAGGAAGACGGGAAAGTATGATGTATGGCAATATTTCATAAAGGCCGCCAAATTCAAAATGGCCGACTTTGAAGGGATGTGTAGATGTATTCAAGGCGAGACTGTCTACATTTATGAGGAATTTTGTCGAGATGGGGCATTGCATGTGGAAGTTATAAGGACTTGATGCTTGACAGCAAAGGGGAAAAATGGCGTCTGCCGTCACGCCCACCAGGTATGACACAGCTGAATGATTTCAATAACTTTTGTTCTTCAAGGTATGAAGATGATACTGAGTAAATGTGAAGACTGTGGTGTTTAAGCTCTAGGACATGATAGTTTTCAAAGTAGGCATGAATTTGTCAAAAACGCCACCACACATCAAAATGGCTGACTTCCTGTTGGACTGAGAGTATGGGTACAACTGGGTTTTTTGTGCGTCTGGTCATGATGAATGTGCGTACCAAATTTCATCCTTCTATGTGCATGTAGGAGGCGGGGCACCACAATAGGGGGCGCTACAGAGCCTGCAGGTCACGGCCACGCCCCATGACAACACAGATCTTTTCAGGGCATCTCCCTCTACATTTCTGAGAGATTTGGCCGAGATAGGAAATTGTATGAAGAAGTTATGAGGACATGATGCTTTATGGCGAAGGATTTGAATTGACCGCTCCACTGCAGCCAGCAGGTATGACGTAGGATAAAGATTTTAATAACTTTTCATCTTCAAGGTCAGAGGATGATACTGAGTGATTGTGAAGCCACCGGTGTTACATCTGTAGGAGGAGATAATTTAAGTACGAAGATTGGTAATATTTCTAAATGGCGGCCACAATCAAAATGGGTGACTTAGTATTGATGCTGAGATGCATTCAGGGCGACAGCCTCTACACTTATGAGCAGTTTGGTGTGGATAGGAAAGTGTATGTTGAAGTTATAAAGCCTTGATGCTTGACGGCAAGGGAAAGAAAAGGTTTCCACCGTCCCGCCCACTAAAGTATGACGTAGCTCAAAGATTTTAATAACTTTTGTTCTTCAAGGCATGAAGATGATAATTGAGTTAAGGTGAAGACTGTGATGTTTAAGCTCTAGGACAAAATAGTTTTCAAAGTAGGCATGAATTGGACAAAAATGCCGCCACACATCAAAATGGCTGACTTCCTGTTGGAGTGACGGCATCGGTCCAAGAGGGTTTTTTGTGTGTCTGGTCATGAGGAATCAGCGTACCGAATTTCGTTTTTCTATGCATATGTGGGAGGCGGGGCTGAACATTAGGGGGCGCTACAGAGCCCGCAGGTCACAACCTCGCCCAACAACATTAAATTATCAAATTTTTCGCCAGATGTGACGTATATTCCAAATTTGGTGAGTTTTGGGGTATGTTCAGGCCTCCTAAACTGGAGTTAAACTGCAGCGGAATAATAACAAGAATCATTTTTCCAATTTCAATAGGGACCTCACAGGTCAATGACCTGCTCGGGCCCTAATAATAATAATAATAATGATAATAATGATGATGATATAAAATTGTTAGTTCTGAAAACAACTTTTCCTTACTTTCTTCCTGAAAGAGGGCAGATGGCACTGTGATGTTTGTATTATGAGTACTGACATCGTCCAGTGGAATAACGAATGAATCCTCTGTGTAAAACTACATTTCAGATCTGACTAATCATATCCTACATGCACAGAGGGCTTTACAGAAAACATGATCACATCACTGTTCACACTGTATAATAAACACAGTAGGGACATGTTCTAATAAAGACAATGTGTCTAAACTAATCTAACTGCCCTGCCCTAACCTTAACCCTAACCCTTTGTCTTTTTAGGAGCAGCCTTCCAGTCCAGCCACCCCCAGCGATAAATTACCACCCTGCCCTTTATTCTCGTCTGCAGCTGGTCTCATCAACAAGCCCAGTTGACTTCTGTCTTTATACATTACATCAGCTGAAATCTTTGACCATCATCCCACAACAAATATTCTCTACACTGGAAATGTTTGCACATCCTATGATGACGAGGTTTGAACAAAAGCTTTGCGAGTCTAAAACATACACGCTTGCTATTGAATTTATTTTTTTGTAATTTTTGTATTCTATATTCAGATTTATATATTTGTATATTATATATTTATTTATGATTGCAGTATTTAGTCTTCATTTTTATGTGCCAGACATCAAAGAAATTTCCTTCCTCTCAAAAAAGAGTGGGATTTTAGTGTTCACTACTGCACTGATGTTTTTGTAAATTTTGTAAACTTTGTAATAAATGACAAAACATGAAAGGGTGTTTGTGTTGACAATAACTGTAATGGCTGAACATTCAAACCTGCCGGAGAGGCTTTTGTGCCAGCTTTACTGAAATGTAGGTTACAGTGGTTGTTCAGAATCCCAGCTTACACAGACCTGTGTTTGTTAAAGTATTAGAATGAGCTGTTCTCAGAATACAGTATCATTGTATTCTGCCAAAAGTTCTATTTAGCACTTATTGTGCAAAAAAAATGTAGCTGAGCAATGTGTATGTAGGATGGGTACATAAACACACAGTAGTAATTATGTTGTTCTTTACAATTTTAACAGTTAAATATTTAAGATAAATGGCAAAAACTGGTTTGAACTAAATCTTGAAAAAGGGTGAAATTCTGTCCCCTATTTGGTTGAAGCAGGTCACTGAAAATTACAAATAGGCTCTTTAACCACTGACCCCAAAATCAGCTGTTTTCCAGCTGGGGTCACAGCTTTCGTCCCCATTTGCACTAGTGGTCCCCAATAGACTAGTCTGGAATGTGAAGCGTATCCCCAAAGTAACCCAATACTGTCTCACACATGCGCACACTCACACGCACGCATACAAACACACACACATACACGGATACATACACATTTTAATCATTTATTCATGTGCAAGCAGATTACCACTGTCCTGGGACACAAATACTAGAAGTGCCGTTATGTACATTGAAAAGATCAGGGAACAATGGCATAGGCATTCACAATACAAACATACAGCATACCTCAGGGGTATAAGTAGCAGCATTGCAGCAATATACGACCACTACTGATAATGGCTAAATATCTGGTTTGTTGCAGTTTGCCACCATCAGTCTTGCTTGCAGGCACAGGGGAAGAGGTGGTGTAAATGAGATATGACTAACTGTAGAAAATTGTAGATAAGATTCACTGCTCTGGAGGTGATTGAATTGGTACATCAACTGACATTCAGAGGGCAACATTTATATTGAAAGCCCAGATTATGAGAGGTGAGCTGATAGTGAAAAACTGACTTTTAATTTAGTTGATTATATGCCATCCATTGTATAGATTTTCAAGATTTATGAAGATTATAATATTATAAAGGAAGAGAATTGTCATAGTAGCACTATTAACAATATGGTCGAGACACCTCAAAAAGGAGTTTATAAGTTAATCAGAACAAGCCATACCAATAAACCCTATAGAAATACATTGGAAATCACTGTCATGGAGCTTATCATTTATTCCTCAAAAAAGCACTGAAAAAAATTATTATTTATTTATTTATTTATTTATACAGTCTGAATTTAAAGAAGCAGCACATTTAAAAACATCTCCAAGTTATTTTGGCTAATTTTCAACTGCAGTCCATGGGCAAGTATAATAAAAGTTACAATAGACAGATAAGATACATTAAAACAGGACAACAATACATAAAACATCCATTAAAATTGTACAGCAATACTGTACATCTAGCAAGCACATATAAAACACTTAAAAGCAAGGACAATTTATAAAATATAAAATATAGAACATAAAGCAAAACACAGTTTAGGATATACACAGAAGGGTTACAAAGTATGATCACATAAGTGATGGAAAATTGTTCCATGTGTATGCTGCTCTCACTGAAAAAGCTGACTGGAGGTGGTTCTCCTCGCAGATATTGTGCAATCCCCTCTTGACCGTCTGGAATTTGCTGAACAGCACATTTTTATGTAAACAAAGAGGGTTGAGGTGGTATTTAGTGAAAATGCATCAGTAAAATCTTGACAATCAAAAGAATTGTTGGAACCTGACGTTAGTCTGTGTGTCTCTGTCTTCTTTTGAGCCTGTTTTTGAACGGACTTTCATTACTGACCACTCAAAGCTGCTTTACAAAACTTGTCAGATTCAGCCATGTACACACACATTCATACACTATTGGCAGAGGCTGCCATGCAAGTTGCCAACTGCTTATCAGGAGCAATTTGGGGTTCAGTATCAGGCTTAAGGACAGTTCAGCATGCAGCTAGGAGGAGTTGGGATTCAAACCAGTGACCTTCCGATTACTAGACATCTCGCTCTACCTCCTGAGCTACAGCCGCGACAGCTGTTCCGTTGATGAAGGTTCTTAGTTATCCAGGTCATGGTGATTCTA
Organism: Sparus aurata; assembly: GCF_900880675.1. Taxonomy (NCBI): domain Eukaryota; kingdom Metazoa; phylum Chordata; class Actinopteri; order Spariformes; family Sparidae; genus Sparus; species Sparus aurata. Next base: position 35,704,480 of record NC_044188.1, on the reverse strand, counting down.
AGGTGCTATATCATGGGCAGTTTGAGTACATATTGGCTGTGTATGAGTACGTTCATGTATGAATTTTCAACACCTCTCTCCACAGGTGCAAAACCCCAACTCTCACAGTCTCATGGACAGCCAAAAGGACCTTTTGGTGCTTGAGGGTTTCCAGGGCTGCCTGGACTCGGTAATGCTCAACAACAATGAGCTCCCACTGCAGAACAAACGCTCACGCCATGCAGAGGTGGTGGGACTGACAGAGATGAAGCTGGGCTGCATCCTCTATCCCGACGCCTGCCTGCAAAAGCCCTGCCGCAATGGAGCTACTTGCACTAGCCTGCCCTCTGGTGGTAAGTATTAGGAAATTCAAACAGCACAGCCTCTTCACACTGGAGGCCTGAACATCTTTAATGGCATCTAAATAATTTAATTAAATGTGCTACAATATTTGCTATGTGTTTTATACACTGAAAATGTTACATACATGTTTCCTTTACTTTGTTGGTGTAGTAAGAAGGTAGATTTGTGTCTTTTATTATTCAATCAAAAAAAAGTTTGCTTCAATCAAAATATATATTTTCAATCAAAAAAACCCTTTTCAATCAAAGAAAAAAAGCGTTTGAATGCAAAAATATAGTTGAGACTCAAAAAAATGCATTTGAACACTGTTTTTCTTTGATTGAAAATTTTTTCTTTGATAGAGGTAAAGGTTTTTTTGTTTGAAGCAACTTTTTTGATTGAAGTGATGTTTTGTGTTTGGGCATTACGGTAATCGTAATGAAACCGCTCTGAAGAAGTGCTGGTAGTGACAGTGGGGCATATTATGCATGCAAGTAGTCTAGGAAGTACTAAGTTCAGCAGTAAATGAATCATTGACTACTTATGGAAAATAAGCTTTTCATTCCACGTCAAAGTTGGGTGAAATATCCTCAAGTTTTTTCTGTCGTCCTTTACTTTGAAATCCTGACTCATACCTTCGTGATACCTTCAGTTCATTACCGGGAATAATTACTGTAAAAGTATCGTAATTTTCACGGGTTTGACTGTGAGACTGCAGTCTGCCCCACTGTCACTACCAGCACCTCTTCAGAGCGGTTTCATTACAATTACCGTAAATGTTAGTAGATTCGCGGACTAGAAAACAACGTGCGGCTGATTTGACCAAGCAACCACGAACCACGGCTGGCATGACCGCAGTAATCCACTGGGCTGTGTGAGAAGATAGACTCAGGCTCTGCATGATCTGTTGCTGCTAAACAGGCAGCGCTGCGGGCAACAGTTGCCCTGTGGACAGTTGTTTGACCACTAATGACGTTACTTATTACAACATAACATAGCACTAGCACATAGCAAGCCTCTGTACTTAGGTGAAATAAACAATTAATTCAGTGTGCAGGGCCATCGGCTAACGTTATCAGCTAGCCTGCCTGACAATATGACGGCGTTAGATATCTAACACCATCACACAAATTAATCAACGTGAACTAAGTTAACAAGCTTTATGTTTAATCGAAATATCAAACAGAGTATGCTAATAACATGACACCAATCATTTTAATGCTGTAGTTAACAACTCCACCACTGCTCCCTGGCTTGCTGGCGGTAAGCAGCAAGCCAGGGACACACTTCAAATGATTTTTTTTTTTTGGGGGGGGGGGGGGGGTTCAATTTTATTTTAGCATTTGAACAGTTTTTTCTTTGATTGAAAATATTTTTTTGATTGAAGCAACTTTTTTGGGATTGAATAATTAAGACACAAATGTCCTACCCATAATATGGCCCAAACACAAAAAAGATTACTTCAAAGAAAACATTTTCATTCAAAGAAACACAGTGTTCAAATGCATTTTTTTGAGTCTCAACTATATTTTTGCATTCAAACACTTTTTTTCTTTGATTGAAAAGGGTTTTTTTGATTGAAGTGAAGGTTTTTTTTATTGAAAATATATATTTTGATTGAAGCAAACTTTTTTGATTGAATAATAAAGACACAAATCTACCTTCATAGTGTAGGTGATATTTTATATTAAAATAAGTATAAAATAGCTTTATATTCCACCAGTAATCTATGTTAAAGATTGTTTGGCCAATAATCCATGCTTCTGTTCTGGTACCTAAACTAGCATTGGCAAAACAGGGAAAGCCACCAATTCCAATGCTTCCGATGACATGTGCGACTGATTTGACCAAGCAAATGAGAACCATGGCTGGCTTGACCACAGTTCAGAACTGGACATGATGGTGATTTCCCCGCTGTTTCTGAAAACATGTACCACAGTCTATGCTACCAACACAGCCTTCACACTCTCCTCTTGCTCCAGCGTCGAATATGTACACCACCCTCTAACATATTAGATGCGTGGCATGGTCTGTCAGACTGGGGGCTGAAAAAGAAGAGAGGCCGCTGACATCATTCTCCTGCGCTGTTTGGGATTGCAAATTCAAATTAAATTTTGGAACATTTTTTGCGGGGACGGGCTTGAAAACGAAAAAGCAGTTTTCCTTTTAGTCGTGTGACACAATGAGCAGTCTTGAAGAAAATGAAAATGCAATTTGGTTGATTTATTACTCATTTGATTTATGAGTCACATAATGCAGCGATGACCTTAAAACAAAAAAGCATTTCTGCTAATGCATTTTAATTTTCAAATTTGACATTTCAAATTGAATTGTGGTAACTATTTGCTGGGGCATCTTTTGAAAATTAAATCTTAAACGTAATTTGCTTTATCATTTTAATGAAGTTACAAAATGAGCAGTCTTGAAGAAGAAAATTAAAAAATGCAATTTGGATGATTTACTACTCATTTTATTTAGGAGTTAAAAAATGCAGCTATATTCTGAAAATGAAAAAGTATTTCTGTTAATCCAGTTTAATTTTAATTAGGGATGTCCCGATCCGATCTGTAGGATCGGGATCGGAGCCGATCTGGGCATTTTTACGCTGATCGGAATCGGCAATTTTGAACGTGGACCCAAGCCCGATTTTTTTTTTTTTTTTTTTAACGTTAGAGCACAATTTGTGGCAGAACGCAGACGCGCACGTGGCGTTACTCTGGCAAACCTGTGAATAAAGTGTCTGCAGTGTGGAAATAACGTCAATTAGAAAGCGAAAGCGACGTGTAACATCTGCTATATGGCCATTTCACGGAGCTGCATTTTACTACTCATTTGATACAGCATATACAAAACAAAACCTCATAGAATACAACGTGTTCACTCGAGAGTACAGGCAAGGAGACCAAAGCAGCAAACAGTCGCGGATACTTTCAGTTATGAGAAATATCCTCAGCGACATGTCCACAAATAATACAGAGAGGGTCATCAAATTAATCGCTCTGGAAAACCAGCTCATCTCCGTGGTAGAGGATCAGGGTTTTCTTCGTCACCTGGAGTTTTATAATCCCCAGTATGCCCTACCATCTCTGCATCACATTTATTCCACTTTCGAGTTACAACATGCCGGTATATGCGCACTAGTTTGGTGGGTCTCATACAGCAGAGCATGTAAAGCAGGCAATCCAGGAGATGCTCAACGCGTTAATAGACAAGCAACGTGTCCACGTCATTTTATGTGACAACGTAAAGTACATGAATTAAGGAAAGGATGATATGGAGGTACCAAGCGTGAGCTGCGTCTCACACACACACACACTTCAGCTGGCTGTACACGAGGGTCTGCTGTCACAGTGCAGCGTCACACACTCACCTGCTAACACAAGGAAGGTGGAGGCCAATGTTTATAGCATATGCAGAATAACAACTCACATTTGGCTTCAACAACACTGAAACTCAAGGTGTGTCTCAATTCTCTTAATCGCATCCACGTTTCCCTCACCTGTGTTTTTTCTCTGAGTCTCTGAGTCCTTCCCACCAAGGATTCGTGGAGAGATGCAACAAAACCATGAGAAGAGCCGAGATATATTTAATTTAATTTTATATTTAATTACACGTCCTCTCCTCTGCAGTGTCATGTGAAGCAACATCCATTTCTAAAGACTGCTGCAATTGATCACAGCTGGACCAGCTGCCAGTCAGTTTTAACAGCTGTAGAGACTTTTGATGAATTTGTGCCAAAAATCCCATTATCTATATATATTTCTTAACATTTACACTGAAATAATCATTTTTGAGAGATTTAATTATCAATAAAGTGTTCCATAATGAATTTATTAAAGATCTTCTGAGAATGTGACAAAATTGGCTGGGTCAAGAATATACATACAGTAATTCTAATATTTAGCTAAATGTCCCTTGGCCACTTTCACCTCAACTAGATGCTTTTGATGAAGCTTCTGGTAGTCCTCTGGCTAAATGTTTTAATGTTCAACTAAATTTGTTGGCTTCCTGGTACAAACTTGCTCTTTGAGCTGTCTGCATGTTCTCGATGGGATTCAAGTCAGGGCTTTGGGAAGGCAATTCCAAAACCTCTGTTCTAGCCTGAATTAGCCATTCCTTTACCACTTCTGATATGTGTTTGGGATCACCAGCCTTTTAGAACATCCAATGCACCCAAGACCCAATTTCTTGGCTGGTGATTTTAGGTTTACTTGTAGAATTTGGAGATAATCCTCTTTCTTCATTATTCCATTTACTTTCTTCAGAGTAGCATCCACTGGTAGCAAAACAGCCCCACATCATGATACTGCCACCAATATGCTTGACAGTAGGTATGGTGTTCATGGGGTAAAGGCCTCACCTTCTCGCCTCCAAACATATTGCTGCTCATTATCGCCAAACAACAACATTTTTGACATTTTCTCATTTCTGACCACAGATTTATTCTCTCCAGAAGATTTTTTCTTTGTCCATGTGATCAGTAGCAAATTACAGTCAGGCTTTAAGGTGCTGTGTCCGGATCAAGGGCTTCTTTCTTGCACAGTAGCCTTTCAGCCCATGGGCAATGCTAAACACGCTTGACTGTTGACACTGTCCTGTTTTAATCCAGCAGCTTCTAATTCATTGCAGACTTGCTTTTAGGTAGTTTTGGTTGAATATTGACCATCCTGACCAGTTTTCTCTCAGCAGGAGGACTTTGAGTTTTCTTCCTGATCGTGGTAGTGACCCAACTGTGCCATATACTTTATACTTAGAATAGTTTTTTGCACAGATCTTTGTATCTGTAACTGCTTTGAAATGGCTCCAAGTGACTTTTCTGACTCGTTCAAGTCAGTAATGCGCTCTTTCAGATCAATGCTGAGCTCCGTAGACTTTCCCATTGTAGTGGTTATTTCTGAGTCTAATGGGTGTATCAAACTTCATGAATGTTTTTTTATGATATTATACTAAATGCTCCACTCATTCGATTACAGAAAAAACGAGAGTCTTACAAATCATCCATCCATCCATCCATTTTCTTCCGCTTATCCGGGGCCGGGTCGCGGGGGCAGCTGCCTGAGCAGGGACACCCAGACTTCCCTCTCCCCGGATACTGCCTCCAGCTCTTCCGGGAGGACCCCAAGGCGTTCCCAGGCCAGCTGAGTGACATAGTCACACCAGCGTGTCCTGGGTCTTCCTCGGGGTCTCCTCCCGGAGGGACATGCCAGGAACACCTCCCGAGGGAGGCGTCCCGGGGGCATCCGAAACAGATGCCCGAGCCACCTCAGCTGGCTCCTCTCGATGTGGAGGAGCAGCGACTCTACTCTGAGCTCCTCCCGGGTGACAGAGCTCTTCACCCTATCTCTAAGGGAGCGCCCTGCCACCCTGCGGAGGAAACTCATTTCGGCCGCTTGTATCCGGGATCTTATTCTTTCGGTCATGACCCAGAGTTCATGGCCATAGGTGAGGGTCGGAACGTAGATTGACTGGTAAATCGAGAGCTTCGCCTTTCGGCTCAGCTCTCTCTTCACCACGACAGACCGATACAAAGACCGCACTACTGCGGCCGCTGCACCGATCCGTCTGTCAATCTCACGCTCCGTCCTTCCCTCACTCGTGAACAAGACCCCAAGATACTTAAACTCCTCCACTTGAGGCAGGAACTCTCCTCCCACCTGGAGGGAGCAGGCCACCTTTTTCCGGTCGAGAACCATGGCCTCGGATTTGGAGGTGCTGATTCTCATCCCAGCCGCTTCACACTCGGCTGCAAACCGCCCCAGGGCATGCTGGAGGTCCCGGCTCGAAGGAGCCAACAAGACCACGTCATCCGCGAAAAGCAGAGACGAGATCCATTGGCTCCCGAACCAGATCCCCTCCGGCCCGTGGCTGCGCCTAGAAATTCTGTCCATAAAAGTAATGAACAGAACCGGTGACAAAGGGCAGCCCTGCCGGAGTCCAACATGCACTGGGAACAGGTCTGACTTACTGCCGGCAATGCGAACCAGGCTCCTGCTCCGGCAGTACAGGGACCGCACAGCCCTTAACAGAGGGCCCCCGACCCCGTACTCCCGGAGCACCCCCCACAGTATGCCACGAGGGACACGGTCGAATGCCTTCTCCAAGTCCACAAAACACATGTGGACTGGTTGGGCAAACTCCCATGAACCCTCGAGCACCCTGCGGAGGGTATAGAGCTGGTCCAGTGTTCCACGGCCAGGACGAAAACCGCATTGTTCCTCCTGGATCCGAGGTTCGACTATCGGCCGAATTCTCCTCTCCAGTACCCTGGAATAGACTTTCCCGGGGAGGCTGAGGAGTGTGATCCCCCGATAGTTGGAGCACACCCTCCGGTCCCCCTTTTTAAATAGGGGGACCACCACCCCGGTCTGCCAGTCCAGAGGCACTGTCCCCGACTGCCACGCGATGCTGTAGAGACGTGTCAGCCAAGACAGCCCCACAACATCCAGAGACTTGAGGTACTCAGGGCGGATCCCATCCACCCCCGGTGCTTTGCCACTGAGGAGCTTACGGACTACCTCAGTGACTTCGGCTTGGGTGATGGATGGGTCAACCTCTGAGTCCCCAGCCTCTGCTTCCTCAATGGAAGGCGTGTCAGTGGGATTGAGGAGATCCTCGAAGTATTCCTTCCACCGCCCGACGATGTCCCCAGTCGAGGTCAACAGCTCCCCACCTCCACTGTAAACAGTGTTGGTGGAGGACTGTTTCCCCCTCCTGAGGCGCCGGATGGTTTGCCAGAATTTCTTCGAGGCCGACCGGTAGTCCTTCTCCATGGCCTCCCCGAACTCTTCCCAGACCCGAGTTTTTGCTTCCGAGACTGCCCGTGCTGCCGCACGCTTGGCCTGCCGGTACCCGTCAGCTGCCTCAGGAGTCCCCCGGGCCAGCCAGGCCCGGTAGGACTCCTTCTTCAGCTTGACGGCAACCCTTACTTCCGGGGTCCACCACCGGGTTCGGGGATTGCCGCCGCGACAGGCACCGGAGACCTTACGGCCACAGCTCCGGACAGCCGCGTCAACAATGGAGGTGGAGAACATGGTCCATTCGGACTCTATGTCCCCAGCCTCCCTCGGGATCTGGTCAAAGCTCTCCCGGAGGTGGGAGTTAAAGATCTCCCTGGCAGAGGGTTCTGCCAAACGTTCCCAGCAGACCCTCACGATACGTTTGGGCCTGCCAGGTCTGTCCAGCTTCCTCCCCCGCCAGCGGATCCAACTCACCACCAGGTGGTGATCAGTTGACAGCTCAGCTCAGCCCCTCTCAAGGAGTTGGGTTCCAGAGCCCAGGCTGTGCGTGGAGGTGAGACCGACTATTTCTAGTCGGTACCGCTCAACCTCCCGCACCAGCTCAGGCTCTTTCCCCCCCAGTGAGGTGACATTCCATGTCCCCATGGCTAGAGTCACCATCCGGGGATCGGGCCGCCGGGGCCCCCGCCCACGACCGCCACCCATATCCCTCTGCACCGGCCCCTTCTGAACCCTCCCGCGAGTGGTGAGCCCACGGGAGGGCGGGCCCACGTTGCTCGTTCGGGCTGCGCCCGGCCGGGTCCCGTGGGCAGAGACCCGGCCACCAGGCGCTCGCCTGCGAGCCCCAACCCCGGGCCTGGCTCCAGGGTGGGGCCCCGGTGACGCCGATCCGGGCGACGTGCACGTCCTTGGTAGTATGACTTTCATCTTGCAAGTCTTACAAATCAATGGATCTCAATAGTGCTTTGATATACATGTTCTCTGTAAGTGTATCTACATTTTTGACCATGACTGAGATGATGTAATGCTTTCCTCATTAATGAGATGCATTATTTCACCCACCAGCTGTCCATCTGATATTAATCACAGTGTTTAGTTTTTATGACCAAGACAGCCCAATTCACAGATTTTCCCTGGTTCCCATGTATATACCTTTGATCCGCGCATTAGGACCATGATAAAGCAAATGTGTCCTTGCAATTTAAAATCAGTTCAGACATCTATATGATCAAAGTTAGGGAATACAATTTTGTCATATATAAGGAAGTTAAATTGTGATTAATTTGATTCATGGATGGCTTAAAATAAATATTTATTTTGCAGTCATCCTCATGTTTTATTTCACCTGCTGTCTGTGCCCTACATTGTAACCATCCTATCCTGTCTATGCCGCCCTCATTATATGTTCAAAATATAACTCGGCAGTAAGATAAACACCTTCCGTTCATCAAACCTCTGGAGACAGTGATCAGTTTGTTCTCAGGTTTATTGACTGGAAAAGGGTGAAACTGAGAGCAGACAAAAAAGGAAACATGCTTAAAAAATAAACTTCTTATACAGCACATATTTAACATTTTATCAAAATCAAATTACTTCTTTTTTCGTTTTAACTTTTTAACTCAATTCTGTTTATTGCTTTTATCTATCAATTAAGTAACCTGTTGAATATAAATGTTTTGTCACTCACACTATTTTACTCCTCTATAAACATAGCATAAATTGTAAATGAATCAACAAATTAGCTAGGTAGCCCTTGTACATACAAAACATCCACAGAAATAATATTATCCTCAAATTCACAAACAACATTTAAAACAACAAATAATGCACTATAATTGAACAAAAGGACATATTATAAGTTTACATACCGACGATGCTTCAAAAGGCATGAGATGTAGGCAGATGTCTTTAGATTGAAACAGGCGGCCAGACTAGCTTTTTACAGCCATGTGCCTCCACTTCCTGATTGACTTGTGACAACACGTGACTTCCTGTGACCCACTTCCTGTCTCTCTTAAAGGGCCGCTGCTAACTAATAAAACAATGAATTTGATCACAAATCTACAAACTGAAATACAATAACAGAACACTGTCCTTTTCATAAGTTCATTCCTGTCTGAGGTGGAAAGAATATGGCTCAGGTATCACTCTGTGAACAAATACAGCATTCCTAACAAAGGTACTGGCACACTCACACTTTGGCCAGCCTATCCAGCTTGGACAGCTGGACCCCCATTGGGAAAAGGAAATACCAGACTTTTGTGCCCGGTGCCTGCCATTAGAGCTTTTGTGCAAGCTGCCACATTTATATGACATTCAGAACAGCTCTTTGTCTCTTACAGTGGTGCTATGAAAGGTTGCGCGCTCTTCAAAGAGCACCTGTCCCATTTAGTCGCTCGGATGACACCAGTAGTTATATTGACTTGCGCGTGCCAAGATAGAAGATATTCAGTGATAAGCGCTGCCTCTGGCGTGATGAAGGGAAGGAGATTAAATGTTCCTTTGGTTATTTCTAACACTATCTGGGTAATTTTAATGTGTTAGTTCTTATCTGTTCCTGAATTAATGGAGAAAGTCGATGGTCCTGATGTCCTCTGAGGGCAGTCCACAGTTGATCGTCTCTTGGTCTGGCTCACTACTGAACCCTAAAGGGTTCGGATTCTGATTCATGAAATCAAAATCCAAGATAAAAACCCATCGGAGTTCACAACAAGAGGGTCCACAAGACGGATGAGGCTCCTCGCATTCACTTTCACAGGCTGTAATCAACTCCAGGAGGTCTAAGCTCATACGTAGCATGCTTTTCAGAAGAACATCTCAACCAGAAGAGAAGAGACACGAAGGAGCATACTAATATAGCAATACAGGGCAGGTGTTCCACCCTCTGTTGGGCCTGAAATTACAGCTTTAAATAACGTATAGGTTTAGTAACCCTATGTAGGTTCATGTGGGTTACACCTTATCACATTCGTTACCCTTGATTTTGATCATTTAATTGTAGATTTCATTTTCCACTTTATGAGGTCTAGTTCAAGATTTTGAAAGGATGTACAAGTTCAATTTTATATGTGAAAGATGTTAATTTAAAGGTTCACATATATGCCGTTGTGCAAATTTCAGGGGATATTTATATTGTTTTCTTAAGGCAGCAGAAATAGCTAGCAGTATACAAGCCAATGTATTTTATTTACCAGTACTATAGGCAGTATAGCATTGATGCTGCTGAAACAATACTGAATATGACTGTATAGGACCATATACAGCACCAGTCAAATGTTTGGACACACGTTCTTATTCATTGGTATTGCTTTTATATCATTATTTCCTACACTGTCAATTAACACTGAAGACATCCAATCTAAGAAAGAACATATATGGAATTATGTAGTAAAGTGTTAAACAAACCAGAATATGTTCAAGATCTTTCAATTTACCCTCAAGTGCAGTTGCGAAAACCATCAACACATGATGAAACTGGCTCTCATGAGGACCGCCCCAGGGAGTAAAGACCAAAAATTACCTGCAGAGGATACATTCATGACAGTTTCCTATGGAGCTAGAACAGTCTCAATATTATTCACAAATAAATGCAGAGGGATTTGTATCTGTAAAGCTGGATCCATCTGAGCCAAACAGATTTGTATCTCTAAATCTAATCCGTATCTGAGACAAACAGATTTGTATCTGTAAATCTGGATGTGTGTCTCAGCCAAAAGGATTTGTATCTGTGAATTTTAATCTGGGTCTCAGCCAAAAGGATTTGTATCTGTAAATTTGAATCTGTGTCTCAGCCAAAAGGATTTGTATCTGTGAATTTTAGTCCAGGTCTCAGCCAAAAGGATTTGGATCTGTAAATTTGAATCTGTGTCTCAGCCAAAAGGATTTGTATCTGTGAATTTTAGTCCAGGTCTCTGCCAAAAGGATTTGGATCTGTTAATTTTAATCTGTGTCTCAGCCAAAAGGATTTGGATCTGTAAATCTGAATCTGTGTCTGTGACATCTAACTTGTATATCATCATCATATCAATTTAGTATTTTTCAGTGGAAATATATTTGTGAATCTCCAACTTTTGCTGTGAATCTTTTTGAGACTGTTTTTCTGCGCCGTTTTGTGTCACACAATTCACAACTTTTGTTCTTCTTCCAGTAGATGGCGCTAATGCAACATTGATAGACGCTGTTATACTAAACAGAAAAAGAAGAAGACCAAACCAAGTGCTGCAACTGGTTGCCTGCTCGATGAAGGGGCAGCAGCAGCATGGCCAGGGGACTAGCTGCTTCCATGCTGCTATATTCACACTTTATTAAAAGTCACTCAGAGCCATAACTGTGGTCAATCAGCCGTGGTTTACATTCTTGGTCAAATCAGCCACACGTTGTTTTCTAGTGTGCAAATTTACTAACATTTGCGGTAATCATAATTTTCTATTCCACATCAAAGTTGGGTGAAATATCCATAATCTTGTCCACTGTTAAGGATTTGACACAGGATTACTCAAAAAAGTACATCGTAAAGGTACTTCATGTTATTTATGCACATAGTCCAGGAAGTTCTAAGTTCAGCGGTATATGAATCATGGACTACTTATGGAAAATACGCTTTTTATTCCACATCAAAGTTGGGTGAAATATCCTTAATCTTGTCCTCTATTAAGGAATTTTGACACAAGATTACTCGACCAGTACACAGTAAATATACTTTATAGTATGCATGCAGTTAGTCTAGGAAGTACTAATTCCAGCAGTATATGAATCTTGAACTACTTATGAAAATGTTTTTCTTTTTTTCTCACGTAATTCTTTACTTAGAAATACCGAAGCATACCTTTGTGATACCTTCAGTTTATTACCGGGAATAATTACTGTAAAAGTCTCGTATGTTTCATGGGTCTGAATGTGAGACTGCAGTCTGCCAGTCACTACCAGCAGCTCTTCAGAGCGGTTTCATTATGATTACCGTAATTGTTAGTAGATTCGCGCACTAGAAAACAACTTCTGGCTGATTTGACCAAGCTAACGCAAACCACAGCTGGCTTGACTGCAGTTATGGCTCTGAGTGACTTTTAATAAAGTGTGAATATAGCAGCATGGAAGCAGCTAGTTAGCTAGCCATGCTGCTGCTGCCCCCTCATCAAGCAGGCAACCAGTGGCAGCACTTGGTTTGGTCCTCTTCTTCTTCTTCTGTTTAGTATAACAGCATCTATCATTCAGTTTCGCATATGGTGTACATGATAATTCCACAAACTAGATGCACATTGGCACTCTTTCTTGTGGATATTTCGAAGGAGAGAAGCCGTCGTCGCTATCCTTTTACTTCTGGCTCATGCCCCTGGGAAAGAAATCTCGCGCCTGTGCAGAACGCAAAATCCAGTCCGATCTGATAGAACGTATACATGCAGGAGTAATGTGACTATCAATTGAATAATCTAGGTGTTTTAATTCGACTGTGAGAAATCCAATCTGGTCCAATTTTAGTCAGACTAAGGTGTATACATGCATCTTAAAAATCCCATCATAGTCGGACTAACCCAGTAATTTGGCTTTCTTGAGTATCATGTAAACGCACTGAATTTTGCATTAGCGCCATCTACTGGAAGAAACACACAAGTTGTGAATTGTGTGACACAAAACGGCATCAAGTCTCAACAGTCTCAAAAAGATCCACAGCAAAAGATGGAGATTCGCAAATATATTTTAACTAAAAATGCTAAATTGATATGCAAATGATGATATACAAGTTAGATGGCACAGATACAGATTTAGATTTACAGATACAAATCCTTTTGGCCCTGACACAGATTCAAATTTACAGATACAAATCCTTTTGGCTGAGACACGGATTCAAATTTACAGAAACAAATCCTTTTGGCTGAGACACGGATCCAGATTTACAGATACAAATCCGTTTGTCTCAGATACAGATTAGATTTACAAATACATATCTGTTTGGCTCAGACAAGGATTCAGATTTAAAGATTTAGAGATATAAATCACTCTGTATTTGTGAATTGTGTTTTACGAGACACGAGTCAAGTGACATTTTACGAGTCACCTGCGTCCTGCATTTGTGAATTTTGTGTAAAAACAGCACGGTAGAATAGTCTCAAAGTAGCCACACAAATAAGTGTTCATTCACAAATATATTTACACTGAAAAATACTAAGTTGATAAACAAATGATGATATACAAGTTGCTAATTAGAGGCACAGATACGGATCCAGCTTTGCGGATACAAATTACTCTGGCATAGATACAGATCCAGTTTTGCAGATACAAATCCCTCTGCATTAATTTATGAATAATATTGAGACTGTTCTAGCTCCATAGGCATTTAATCGGACCATCATTTTTCTTACATCGAAACTACTTCAAGACTGTTGAAAAACCATTCCAGGTAACAACCTCATGAATCTGATTGAGAGAATGCCCAGAGTGTAGAAAAATTTTATCAAAGCAGAAGGTGGCTATTTTGAGTAATATAAAATATAAAACATATTCTGGTTTGCTTACTTCATAATTCCACATGTGTTCTTTCTTATTGGATGTCTTCAGTATTAATCTACATTGAAGAACATAATAAAGAAGAAAAACCATGAATGAGAAGGTGTTTCCAAACTTTTGACTGGTACTGTATTGTCATTAGAAGTGTAAAACTGAATTTTTTCCAATGGATCCCATGATTGGAACTGAGTTTAAACTTTGATTAAACTGGTTATCACACCGAGATGAAAGTACCCAAAAAAGTAACTGGTGTTGCAACTTGTATAGTTTCAAATGTGACTGGCACTTAACCCTAGCAGAGTTGTGTGTGTTTGTTGTGAGGCTATTGTCCAAGCAGGTCTCAGATTGAGCAAATACCACATGCTCCTTATATATATTGTAATGAGCAAAACACCCTCAGAATCTTTGCAGCCCATAGTTGTCATTAACACAGACAGGTAAGTGTGGTCTCAGATATGTTGTGGTCACACAATAAAAAACTTTTTTTTTTTTTTTTTTTCCAGTTTTTGTCTTTTCAGTGTGTATTTGTGATTGTATGTGGTGATTTTTGTTTTCATGTTTTTACACCAGAGCGATTCCCTTGTGAGTGTGTGTGTGTATTTGTGTGTGAGCACACGCATGCATACTAGGGCTGTAACAACACACCTATCGAAACCGAAATCGTGACACTCAGATCCACAAGCCTGTCGACACAACTTACACAGACCTGCCAACGTGTTCGCATTTTGCGTACTCAGTACGCATTTTAACCCTTAAGTACGCTTGTACCAGGGGCAGGCTGGCCATTGGGAGGTTCGGGAGAATTCCGAACGGCCGCAGGTGGCACAGAGTGGAACGTCAGACTGGGTTAATCTCATATTTTGCATATTAAGTGGGGACACGAGCGGCCCCTCCCAACTTGAGCTGATCTTTGTTTCTATTGAAATGTGATTGGCTCAGCCGCTCAGTCAGTCATTAAACCGTTATGTTCCTGTTTAATAAAAGAACAATAAGAAGGAGGAGCGGGATAAATTCCAAATAGCAAACATGTTAAAAAGAAATAAGCCTTAGGGCGTTTTCACACCTATAGTTTGTTTGCTCTGGTCCGAATGAGGGACCAACTTTTTACAATGTTGCATATTGCCTCGAGTTTGGTTTGTGTTCACACAGCAGCATTTACAAGTGGACCAAAATGTGTGATGCGCGAGGAAACTGCTCTCTAATTAGTCTAAATTTCGAAAACGAGGCAGCAATTCAGCTGAATTTAGCACCAAGCAGACAGGAAGTCAAGAACTGAAACAACAGTAATTTGACATCCGGTTACTTTTCAAAATAAAACACTCCGTGTTTACACCAGCACACAAATCTCAAAAAAGAGACAAACACAAGCTCTTCTTCTGATCCTTCGGTCGGGAACACTTCGTGTTGTTGTTTTTATGACACAGACCTATAACTGCGGTCGCGAGTGATCATGTGATTATCGCGGGAACTCCTTGGCCTCGCGACGCCAGCTGCCTTACGTACTGCACCGTGTCCGACTCAAAACGCAACCGGGGGTTACGGGACGGCGGAGCAAAACACCTGATCTGGCCGTAACGCAGCGGACACTATCCAGTGGAAATTCGGGGTTAAGCACTGATGCTTCCTGCAGTTGGGTCGGATCGAGTTTGGATCATGTTCTCACCACAAACGAACTGTACCAGAGTTTGTTTGGAACCTGACCGAGACCACCGCTTCAACAAGGTCTCGGTCCGGTTGTTTTGGTCCGCACCCGAATGCGATTGATGTGTTCACACCTTCCCAAACGAAGTGCACCAAGGGGGTAAACGCTCCAGGGTTCGATTTAACCGAACTAAACAAGGCAAGGTGTGAAAACGCCCTTAGAAAGAGATGGGTGGAGCAGAAAAATTAAAGGAGAACTTCGGTCGATTTAAACATGCAGCTTCATTGCTCAAGCTACCCTTGACTTGCCAGTACCGAAGACGCGAACAAATTTGGTCCAGCCATTACAGAGCTCCGTGAACGCAGATTTAGCATTGAACGCTAACAGCATGGGGTCAGAACTTTACACTGTGTTTTAAGCGTCTTAACATGCTCCACATCTCACACCAAAAGTTATGCAACATCAGCAGACACCTTAGCACACAGCACTGTAGCATGTATGACTCAAACTGAATAAAAAAGTAGTTAAAACAGTGTGTTTGTGCAAGGAGCTACCTACATGTTTGTTGACATCGGCGTCTTCCGGTAGCTAGACTAAACTAGCTGATCCGTCGAGCGTGCACTTACTCCCTCACTGGCGGAGACGGAAACGTAATCCAGCATTTTCGTGTTTATGTTCATAATGTACATGTCCATGTTACAGCCTGTCATGAGCCATGAGCCTTACAATAGCCTGTTAAGCCTTTTAAGTGCACACTCGATGGATATGCTAGTTTGGTCTAGCTACCGGAACACACGGATGTCAACAAACAGGTAAGTAGCTCCTTGCACAAACACACTATTTTAACTACTTTTTTATTCATTTTGAGTCATACACGCTACAGTGCTGTGTTGTAAGATGTCTGCTGATGTTGCATAACTTTTGGTGTGAGATGTGGAGCATGTTAAGACGCTTAAAACACAGTGTATAGTTCTGACCCCATGCTGTTAGCGTTCAATGCTAAATCTGCGTTCACGGACCTCTGTAATGGCTGGACCAAATTTGTTCGCGTCTTCGGTACTGGCAAGTCAAGGGTAGCTTGAGCAATGAAGCTGCATGTTTAAATCGACCGAAGTTCTCCTTTAAGGGCAAAAAAGAAAAAAAGGTTAATACAGGATGCAGCCTTATGCTCCAAATTAACAGAGCTTTCAGTGGTGGAGGGGCGAAGGTCAGTGCGGCTACAGTCCGCCAGGCCAGTGAAGACAGCGGACCTAGCAGCAGACCCAATGCCATTATGTCGGGCTGCGATTAGAACTCTAGTTTATGGTTTTGGATGTGTTCAGGGCACACAAAACTAGGCTGTACGCTGATCGGATCGGACGATATTTTTCATTTTGAGCAATTTGTGAGATCAGCGTAATGTCTTAATTCACCGATCCGATCAATGACGTCATTGTCGTGTTGAAACTTTTTGCAGATGCTCCCGTTGCATAGATTGCAGATGGTGTGTTTTGTGTTGTGTTTTATCTGTCTCATTTACTCCGAAGAAGTTCCACAGCACGTTTGTTTGCTAGTGATGATGTTGCTAGCTAATGATTCAAGATTCAAAAATTGTCCGTCACATAGTGACAGGGCTCAAAACATAAACGCCAAAAAAGCATAAAACACACATTTAAACCAATGAGACGTGTTTTTTTTTTTGCTTTTAACAAACAAACAAAGCAAAACAAACACGTCTCATTGGTTTAAATGTGTTTTCTGTTGAACACCAGTTACACCTGCATAAATCATTAATCTGCTTTATCAATTAAAAATGAAATCCATACTGGCACCAGAAAAACACACACATTTCCTTATTGCAAAAGAAAACATATTTCAGGAGGAAGTCTGTTGTCAAAGTTAAAAAGATAATATATGAATATATAGGCTATATATCCTGTTTTTCTGTTCTGTTTCTACATTAATATATAGCAATTTTTACCAGCTCAAGACAAATACTTTAATGTGAGTAATTTATTTACAGTTAGTGTGTGTGTGTGTGTGTGTGTGTGGCACTCTTGTTATGATGATTTTTATATTGTATTTGTGTTCTAACACTGTGAATTATTTGCAGAAGTGCCATAACGTTTATCTTTGTTGCTGTTATTGTTATTATTAGCTGACAAGGCCAGTGTCAGTCATGGAGTTGATGCAGAGGGACAGGATAATGCTAGTCATAGGAGTGAGGAGGAGGAAGAGACAGATAAGGAGGGACAGGAGAAGGAGGAGGAGGAGATGAAAGAGGAGGAGGAGGAAAGTGGAACAGGAACCACCAAAAAATGGTGCCAGGTACAGGTGCAGTGTGCAGGACTGGGTTGGCAATAGGTCTTTGCATAGAATTATATTAAGATGTCATACGTTGATGTTCCAATTCCAGTCACACAGAAACAATAAGCCCATCCTCTTCTGCAGTTATTATAGTGCAAATAAAGTATTCATGTTAAAATTACGGTTCCACTTGTGTCCGTCATGCAATCAGATAAAAGGCCTCTCCAAACCAAGCTCCAGGCTGAATTTCATCCCCAGCCCGCCCCTGGCTTGTACGCAATGCTGCTCTCCTGGTACGCATTTTGTTGCATCTTGCAGTTCTCCAGTTTCAGTTTCCTTGCAAATTCAATCTTATGAAGTTGACTCTGCTGCTGAGCCACAACAATCTGCGCGCAAGTGGAGTGAAAAAGCTTTTGGCCAATCAGAGCGCTGCATTTTAACACCCTCACCCACCTGCCTGTCCTACCAAATGCTCCGCACGTTCAATTCAATTCGGTGCCTCAAGCAAGCCAGGGTGGATGGATAAATGATACCTCATCTGCCGCTTGCTGTCACTGTCAGTGCAAACAGCTTTGAAAAGGTAAAATTCAGACATTGAGTTTACCTGACGGTGTTGTTAATCACTTGTCAGAGATACCGTTCATCGGCCATTGTGTGTGTGTTGCAAATAGTATGCTAACCGTAACATTTCCCCGAATCCATTACTGCTGCAAACAAAACTGCAGGCGTACGTGCCATGGTGGCGGAACCGCCTCCAAAAAAGGTTCGGAAACCACAAAGTAGGGGTGTGCAAAGCAGCCGGTATTTGTATCTGTATTTGTATTTGTTGAGGGGGGAAAAGTATTTGTATTTGTATTTGTATTCGAGTTTGTATGCTTTGCAGTGGGGTGGTTGGGTGGATAAGCCTGTTTTGCATTAAATGCAGCTAATATAGGTGATTGAAACTGACTTGCAAGGGCAGAACATGGCTGTGATGATGAATTGGTGCTTGTGGGGGGGTTGGCAGACAGTACCGGGAGAGGATGCTTCAAGTGCTTGTGATTATGCATAGCAGATGTTGACAGATGTTTGATATCTCTCCCTCTGCTGATTTGACTTTTGCACACATTACATATCACTATCACTGTAAAATGCTTCCACACAGAACTTGAGCTAGTTTTTTTGGCTGGTGGAGGACCAAGAGATGGCTCAGCAGCAGCCACACTCTTTTCTATTTGGTTACCCAAATCCATGTGTATGGAGGACCAAACCAGACATAAGTATAAATAAATAAATAAATGCATAAATAAATAAATACATAAATAAATGCTGAAATAAATAAATAAATAAATGCATAAATAGATAAATACATAAAAAATGAATAAATAAATAAATGCTGAAATAAATGTATAAATAAACAAATAAAAGTATAAATAAAAGAATAAATGCTTTTTATTTATTTCTATATTTCTGTTCACCTACATTTATTTATTTCTGTATTTCTCTTCACCTACATTTATTTATTTCTGTATTTCTGTTCACCTACAATCATTTGTTTCTGTATCTCTGTGTCCATATGTAAATGAGGAGGTAGGAGGTCCTAACCTCAGTCAAGAGCATGATTGGTCAAATCGGAGAGCCAGACAAAAGCAAACTATTCCTGATCCCAAGCCTCCTTCTCTGTAACGTTGTAAACCAGCTTCAGTTAGCTTAATGGCCTTGACCAGTGTGACAGGTTAACTGGCGTTCATTTTAACTTGCGAGGGTCCCAGATGTGCTGGTGGTGTGGTTTGAGAATCCTGTCTTGAGAGAGAGGGGTCCTCAGCCATGTCCGCTAACCAGGAAAAACATTCTGCTCATCGCTCCAAGTCATGTATATGTGTATTCGTTTTGACATGGCTTGAACACTTCTATCCACACGGAGATGCCGGGGCTGCGACTTGCAAACCACTGCAAGACGAGCGCTACAGAGCACAAATCGTCCAAAAGTGCATGTTGTCGGTCTCATATCTTTGTTGTGAATCTCTGTACTCTCAAACAACTCATGTGTGGAACAGAATTAAGCATTTTTTCACGCCGAGCGGCTCGAGAGCGGCGTGGACACCGCTGTTGGCTTTTATGTTAGCTGTTAGCTTTTAGCTGTTGGCTGCTCGCTGTAGCGCTAAGAGCGTAGCGTCCAGGTTAACTGTTGACACATGTTACCACCGAGAGTGAGATACATGTCTGGGCTTTCCTATGAACCATTGTCGCTACTGGTGTTTGTATCACAGGTTGATCTGGACGTCTCACGATTTGCTACAGCTGATTGACCACACGCTGAGCTCGGGCTGGATATCAACGTACTCTGCAGACTGTTTGACCAGCAGGCTGTATGACAGTGTACAGTTTTCACACTGACTTAGCTTCAACTTAATAATGATGTATGCGGTTTGGAACGATGGCTTTAAGTGACCATTTGAACGTAGTGCGGAATGAAAAATACCCGATGGTAACCGGTGTCACAAGGTAACCTGGACGCTGCGCTACAGTGAGCAGCTAACAGCTAACATACGAGCTAACAGGGGTCACCCATGAGTTATTTGAGAGTACAGACATTCACGACAAAGATATGAGACCGACAACATGCAATTTGGACGATTTGTGCTCTGTAGCGCTCGTCTAGAACACACATATACATGACTTGGAGCGATGAGCAGAATATTTTTCCTGGTTAGCGGACATGGCTGAGGACCCCTCTCTCTCCAGACGGGATTCTCAAACCACACCACCAGCACACCTGGGACCCTCGCAAGTTAAAATGAACGCCAGTCAAATTCATAACTAAACCAGAGCTACATGAACAAATGTCAACAACTGCAGCTAACAGTTAGCTGAGCGGGCTTGCTGGTAGCCAGCAACATTCCTGTACAGTGTACAGGAATCAGCGCCGCTACTAAGGCAGAAGTAGTAGACCCTCATCGAGCACACTCCTGTTACCAATCATGCTCTTGACTGAGGTTAGGACCTCCTACCTCCTCATTTACATATGGACACAGAAATACAGAAATAAATAAATGTAGGTGAACAGAAATACAGAAATACGGAAATAAATAAATGTAGGTGAACAGAAATACAGAAATAAATAAATGTAGGTGAACAGAAATGTAGAAATAAATAAAAAGCATTTATTCTTTTATTTATACTTTTATTTATTTATTTACACATTTATTTCAGCATTTATTTATTTATTCATTTATCTATGCATTTATTTACTTATGCATTTATTTATTTATACATTTATTTATTTATTTCAGCATTTATTTATGTATTTATTTATTTATATATGTATTTATTTATGCATTTATTTATTTATTTATTTATACTTATGTCAGGTTTGGTCCTCCATACATGTGGGGAGTTTCAGCTAAGTTAATGAGTGACGGGAAGCTATGCTAAGGTTAACTAGCCTATAGCCTACATCTTGCTGTCTGCAAAAGACAGAGTAACTTAAACGTACCAAATAACTCCCACAAGTGCATACAATTCGACACAACTACACAAGCCTTGTTTTAACCTTTTTAACTGAACGTTAACGTTACTCTGTCAACGGCCTATTGTCGTCAATACTAATGCAGCGTAATGGAATAATCTCCCGATCAAACTCCGCTTCCCGAAAGTTATAAACTGCCTTTGGAACCCAGTTAAGGTACAAAAATCTATTTTTAAAAATAGTGATGCATTTAAGTCTTTTTTCGCTCAGCCGAGCCTTCTCTGTTGCTGTGTGGAGCAGCCTGTGTCAGTCACCTCTTTTACCCCCCCGACTCCTAAACGTCACTCACTCACTCATCTGGGCATGCACTGCGGTCTCATGAGGAAACGCAGCTTTTTGATATAATGTTTTTCTTGTTCCCGAAGACAAATATTTTTTTAAGTATTTGTTTGAAATAAGTATTCGTAAAAAACACGTTATTTGTGCCTTTCCGAATACCGTATTCGGGTTCGGCTCCACCCCTACCACAAAGATTTCTTGAAACCTATCAGGAGAGATGGCCTTGTCTGCACATGTCCAGGCGACCCCATCACGCATTCTGCACAGTGTTCAAGACTGACATGGACATCAGTCACCAAGGGGCAACAGGTAACGAGCAAAGTCCCACACACAAATACTCCCCGGCCCCCAAAACAAGGATATTAAAAATAAAAGGATGTTAAAAAACGTTCATAGTGTCAATAGGGTTAGCCCCCCATCCTTCCCATTAGTGGGGGGGGGGGGGGGGGGGGGTCAGTTAGAAAAGTGGTGAAGGATGTCCAGCTGTGACAAGCTATTGTAGCTCAAATGAATGATGCATAGCATAGGTCTATTGGCTAGGCCAATGTGATGGCAACTCACACTATAGACATTTAATGCAATGTTACCTTAAAATTATCTGACCCATGTAATTTATTAGCCTATAATTGTGTGTCTGCCAGGCTTAAATCATGTAGTAGTTGCTTTAGGCCTATTTAAAGTTGGCTTTTTGTTAACCTGGTCTGATTGACATCTTTAACACAAAAGTATATGGGCCTGTTTATTAGCTCACACTGCTTCCTATTAGTTAGACTAACCAAAATATATGGGCACAAAATATTGGACAGGATATAAGATTACATTTGTGTAGTTGCACTATATATACAGCCACTCACTTCCTCTACACATTAACAATTTATTGTAATCTAGGAGGTAGTGATGAGCCAAACAATGTAGCTGAATATAAATTACATAAAAAATAAATGTATCTAATTTTCCTTTAAATGAATGTGTGTGTGTATGATGTGTAATGTAATTCATAATATTTGTAACAACATGCAGGAATATGACCTACTCATAGTAGTATCATAACAACCCCCCCCCCTCCATCTACATTTTCAGATTGCAAACAACATGTGGAAGGATCGAATCACAAGAAACTGGAAAGTGCCATGTCCTCAGTCCCTAAGATCACCACAAAGTTTTTTGGTAATCAAGATCTACGGACCATCCGGGCAGAAACACTTTTCACAAACTTTATTACTGAGCACAATTTGCCAGTGGCTGTAGCTGACCATGTTGGACCATTATTTAGGAAGATGTTTCCAGATAGTCAAATTGCCCAGCAGTACGGCTGTGCCCGAACCAAGACAGCAGCTATAATGAACACATTGTCCTCGAATGATGAACAGGTCACTCGTGACCTTATGTGCCGTTCCCCATTCAGCATTGCAACTGATGGTAGCACAGACATGAATGATGTCAAGCTTTATCCATTGGTTGTCTGTGTCTATGAGTGTTGGAAAAATAGCAGTAGTACTCCTGAAAATTGTTGAGTGTAGAGAGTCTACCGGCAAAGGGATATACAATCTCATTGACCAGGAATTAACCAAAAAGTAAATACCATGGGGCAATTGTGTATGCTCACATACATTTATCAAACGTCAGGCTA
Organism: Sparus aurata; assembly: GCF_900880675.1. Classification (NCBI taxonomy): domain Eukaryota; kingdom Metazoa; phylum Chordata; class Actinopteri; order Spariformes; family Sparidae; genus Sparus; species Sparus aurata. The sequence continues at coordinate 35,681,576 of NC_044188.1, read as the reverse complement.
ACCTACCTCTTGGAGCTTTCTTCAGCGATGTAAGGAAATATTTTACAGCAGCTGTTGAGTACATGCTCTTTAAATTCCCATATGGGGACGAATTGCTGTGTCAATCTGCCATAGCTGACATACTTTATGGACAGGTTCCCCTGCTTGTTGGGAAATGGGGGGGGAGGGCAACAGAATGAGTTTTGTATTTAGACCTGGATGAATAAAGTCAGGCTGGACTACCAATCTAATTCTGCCTCTTTTTTTGTCCATCTGGTTGTCTGTCAGGGGGGGGGGGGTGTTGTACTCAAAAATTTACTTCGAGATTGGCAGGTCTGCTTCCAGTTCAGATCCAGCTCTATGAGTAATAATAAGCAGCCCCTTTCAGACAGAGACGCTGCATTTACACCACAGCGGTGTTTCGCCAATTTTCTGCCATTGGTTGTTAACACAGAGCAAAGCACCGCAGAGTAAAGACGAACAGCTGTGTAATTCACACAGAAAGCTGGCGCTGCGGCTCCTAAAGAGACGTGAAGTACACGTCATGATGATGACACCTGTGTGTTTTCAGGGTGTTTCCCTGGTGTCCCCCCTGTCAATCTACCCGCAGATGATTTATAATCGTATGGATGCTGTTTGAATGTGTCGTGATTGAGATCCTGACCCACCAATTTTTCGCTCTTAGTTACATTATTACATAATCACCATCAGTAAACAGGTCGTTGTGGTCTGTTATCATTGTCTTACTCTGTCACTTGCAAGGACTGTTTTCCCGGGGAAAGTTCACTGAAGTCTTGGTCTGGAGGGCTTACAGTCACAGAGATTTTTTTTCATCATAAATACTTGGCGAGTACATTTTTTTGCCGATGACAGCAGAAATGTGACAAGGAGTTGGTAGGACAGGCGGGAGGACAGATGCTTCTCCACGTACAACTGCGGTATATTTTTCCTTGTTGCCAAAGACAGTTACAGTATCCTCTTTCACACTGCATGCGGGAATCCTGCGTCAATTCTCCACACCCTCTTCTGTGTGAAAGTTTCAGATGCGAAGAGGGGGGAAATTTCGCTCCGGCGCTGATATGTCTCTGGAGGTAGTATCAGGGGTGCATTATTGGTGAGCCGTCCCAGTGTGAGCTGATAATCCGGAGGCGCGGAGCGGGGGCGTGTTGGTCTTGCGGTGTGATAAATGCACAGGTCCTTCACTCAACTAAATACAGAGAAATGTCCCATAAAGCAAAGTTACAGGACCAAACAAAAGTAACGTAGTAACTGTAACTGTCTTTGGCAGCTTATTTGAGGAAAAAAATACCACAGGTGTGGGACTCTCTTAACTCACCGAGTGTTTGTGATGAAAATAAATCACCGCGACCGTCAGGAAAAATTGCCTCCGTCCCCACGAGTGAGAGAGTCAGACAGCGACCTGTTTACTGATGGTGATTATGTAATTATGAAATTTAGCGCGAAAAACATAACTTCGTCACTTTCCAGGATGTTTGGTGGGTCAGGTTCTCAATCACTAAACATTATAACAGCATCCATGTGATTATAAACTGTCCTTGGGTTTAGACTAACAGGGGGAACACCTGGGAAACACCGACGTCATCAACTTGACGTGTACCATCACACCTCTTTAAGAACTGCAGCACCGGCTTTCTGTGTGAATTACACACATGAAGGCGGAGATGCTTCGCTCTGTGTGAATCACCATCGGCGGAAAATTGGCGAACCACCGCTCCGGAGATAATGCGGAGAGGCTGTGTAAAAAGGTCTTCTTACTACGTTATCTTATTTTCATTCTCCAACTTTGCTTTGTGGGACATTTCTCTTTATTTAGTTGAGTGAGGGACCTGTGCAGTTATTAGACTGAACGATCAACACGCCCTCCACACTGGTTCTGTTTGCAAATACTGCGCCTCTGATACTATCAGATGAGTATCACATACAGAAGTTGTAGAAATGTTACATAAATAAAATGTTTATTAAAAAAAAATTAAAAATCGAGGTTTGGATCAAACCGTGGGTCAAAAATCATGAGAGTTTAGTGTATTGTAACAGCCCTAATGCATACACACATTTAGCACAGTGCAAGGTTCTGTGTGTGTATGTGTGTATGTGTGTTGTGGCGATTGCCAAAATTATATTGACTATAAATAAGAAATATCTATATTTTTTTTTCCTCACTCACACCCAGACACCCACCAGACCTGTCAACCAGTGATCTGGCTCTGATTTACCCGCCTCCCGGAAGTATGGCCCCTTAAGGGAGAAAAACAATCCTTCAGCCTGGCCAGGCTGCACCATGTTAAGTCTGCGATATTTCCAACAACAAACAAATCACTACGGTACCCGTTAGTCGGTGGAAGCCTGGTGATCCCCTACATTGTTTTATTTTTATCTTTCTTTGTCGTCTCTGGTCTTTTTGTTTATGGATTTCCTGAATCGTGGTTGGGAATAATTCCTTGTTTTGAGTTACATTTGAACCTAACATTGATTTCTTTCTTTTGTTTGTCTAACATAGCTATTTATTGAACTTGCGTATTGAAACTGCTCTGCTGTCATTTACCACTATGTTTGTGTTCAAGAAATCCATTCCATTTTCTCCCGCTTTTCTGCGAGGGTCCCCCTTTATCCCCCTTTTTTCAGGGGGGGGGGGGGGGGGGGGGGGTTACTGGGGCCAATTCCAGGTTCTGGGCGAAGGCCAGGGTATACCCTGGATGAGTTGCCAGCTTATTGCAGGACCCTTACTGATGGCAGAGGCTGCCACACAAGGTGCCGACTGCACATCAGGAGCAATTTTGGAGTTCAGTATCTTGCCCAAGGATACTTCGACATGTAGCTCAGTTCCACCCCAGGGGAGCTGGGATTCGAACCAGCGACCTTCCAGTCACTAGTCCACCAGCTCTACTCACTGAGCTACAGCTGCCCCAAGTTCAAGAAATGTGTGTTTAAAAAAGCACATGCTTCCTTTGTGGGGTTTGATTTTGATTATTGACTTAAATTTAATCAAACCCTTACTGTGTGTGTGTGTGTGTGTGTGTGTGTGTGTTCAGTTATGCAGAGTTCTCAGAGGTGCAGCCAAACAAAACCTGTAGAAGAAGGATTCAATTTCAAATTTCAGAACAGTGCAAAAGAACGTATGCCAAACTACGCTAATGCACAGAAAATCTTTGTTATTCTGTGTGGATAAACTCAAGTGATTACCCAATGTAGTGTGTTTCAGTCAAGCAGTGCTGTAAAGAGTCCAAATACTGCTCTGAATGTATAATAAATGCCTGTTTTATTGTCCCCCTCCTCCCTGTCTGTCTGCCAGGGTTCTCATGCAGCTGTAGCCCCCAGTACACCGGAGGGCACTGTGAGATGGAGATAACAGCATGTGTTCCCAACCCATGTCAGAACAGTGGTGCGTGTAAGCCCATTGGCAATGCCTTCCTCTGCAGCTGTAGGAGAGGCTTTAAGGGTCTGACGTAAGTTCTAGTCTAAACACACAAATGCCTGTAGCAGGTAGTTTTGGTTTATTTCTATCTCTTCTTGACTTTCCTACTCCACCCCAATAAAAGGAGGTGAATGGAATTCAGCTCAGCAAAAGAACTCATTGAAAAAAATGTAATTGATGCAATGTGCTTCTTAATTCAAATATTTGTTTTTGAGGCATCGGAGTACAGGTCTCGTCATTCATACAGAACGAGAGTTTTACAAAGATTTGTGGACATATTATAACAAAGATAGAAGTAAAGAAATAAGTACAGTAGCAGGAGGAGAGAAACAAATAATACAAAACAGGAACATAAAAGAACATTTTTCTAAAAATATTTATATTTATATTGTAATATTTGTTTTATTTTATTCATTTTAAGTCTTCATTGAATGTAATACAAATTGTACAAATTATGCATTATTGTAATGCAAAGATTCAAGGGCGGTGGTGCCTTAGATTTTTTCCCCACAATGCTTTTCTGGCTATTCTGACCTTTAACCTTCTGATATATCCCATGTGTCTCACAAATGTAAACAATACTGAGCACAAGAATTTGACAGCTCCCTGACAGATGACAACTCACTGACAGAATGACATACTGCATAATGACAGGTGACAGCAAGTTCAGGTGTTAATACCTTTTCTTTGTACTCACCTACTTTCGGCGCAGCCATAGCATGTTTATGCAAGAAGTGTAGTTGCAAGAGTGTCAAAGTTATATACTAAAATGAAAAAAATGAAATGCGATTTGGAATGCACCCGCAGGGAGTGGTGCTAGCTCAGGTGTGTGTGAGCTGACCAATCAGCCAAAGACAGAAAAGGAGTACAGTGCTGCAGCACTGGGCAATAACAGAACAAAAACAGAAACAAATGTTGTTGTTTTTTAAAGATTTAAGCATGTAAACCTATTTTAGAAGCAACCCAAAATAGAAAAATGAACGTGAAAATCAGCCTAATGTGCCATCTGTAACTATTATACAGAGCATAAACTCTATAATGCTAAGAAAAGTTATTTTTTAAAGATAATTTTTATTGGCTTTTGCCTTGATTGGTTGTAAAACAGCAGTCAGCTGCAACAGAACTGGAGTTACCGCAGTTATGATTCAGCTTTGTGACTAAGTGCACTAACAAATGAGCTAACTCTGAATGCCACTAATCACTAGTTAACAGCAGTTTTGGAGTTACAATTGGACCATTGTTTTTATTGTCTTCATTTGATTAGAAACATTTTCTTAGTGCTTATAAATTTCTCACAATCTAACAATAAACATGTTGATGCATTTATTAAAATGTATATAGTTTTATATATGTTAAAAGCGTCTTTTAAGGGCTGTATTACCTAATACTTAAAATCTTAATGCAAAACATTACTGTTGATATTCCATATATGGCAGATTAATCAAACTAAAGATTGTGTAGTGAGGCCACAAAGGGATTACATCTATTCTCATTTAATTTTATCTCACTCTCTTACTTTCGGGCTTTAACTCCATCTTGGAGCAGGTCCAAATGTGTTATTCAACCAATAACTCACACCAGTCTCTTCCCCTTTTTCCTCTATCACTCCATTCTGCAGCTGTCAGGAAGATGTGAATGAATGCGACCCCAGCAATCCAGAGGGTGAGTGTGAGAATGGCGGCCTTTGTGTTAACACTCATGGTTCCTTCTACTGTAATTGCACGGCAGGCTTCGTGGGCCAACGCTGCAGCCTACGGCCTGTTGTCGTCCCTGACATGCAGGCAGGTCATGCTGTGGTCGGTAAAGAAGAGCTGATCGGCATTTCTGTAGTGCTTTTTGTCATCATCACCCTCATCATCCTCTTCATTGCCTTCCGAAAGAGGGTTTTCCAAAAAGACTACACACGGAACAACCTATCACTGGTGCAGGACCCAGCCACTGCAGCACTCCTCAACAAGGCCAATGGTGTTCAGTTCAAGACCCTACACTGCACACCAGGAGACCCCCTCAACCTTTACACAGAGCCAACACTGGGTCCAACCATGGTGGGGGCAGGTGTGATGATTGGACCCCCTCAGGTTCCTGTGAGGCCAATGGCATATACACCTTGTTTCCAAGGAGACCCACGGTCCACGCTGGAGAGGATGGTGGATGGGCGTGGTGTTGAACATACAGAGATGAGCACCTTTCACCCTGAGTCACCAAGGATCCTGTCAGGAACTACCAGGAGGGGAGTGGTGGTGTGCAGCGTGGCTCCCAACCTGCCACCACTGTCACCCTGTCGCTCCGACTGTGACTCTATACACAAGAGCCCATGGGACAGTGACGAGGGTGAGTGCATTTTATTAGCAGATACAGTAAGGACCTGCAGTCAGAATAAGTTAGGGTTATAAAATAACCAGTCTGTGTGAGTACTGCAGGTTCATAACATGTTTTTTGGAGGTACCTTTGCCCAAATGTCCAATTGTAACACATTATATTTTTACATTCTATTATTATTGTCACAGTACTGTTGCAGGTGGCAATGTTAATGTCACGTTAGCAGCAGTCTGGCAACTATGTTTTGCTATTTTGATGGCTACATCCTCATTTGTCTACCTAGTTTGAGACGTTGTCAGCAGTAAAGTTGTCGTTTACATACAGTCACAGCTGTTACTCAGACAAATTGATGAAGTGATCCTGTCTTCTCCTCAGCCCCAAACTGCCATTTCAACCATCCTCACTGTCTGCAACTGACCAGCTGACTTGGCTATGAGGCACTGTCTGCATTGTGTGCATTACATTTTATAACGAGCCACTGGTGACTTGACAAGCTGAGTCGCTAGTGACACATTCAGGCAGCCTGAGTCGAGCTGAGATGGGCAACTTTTTCCTACTGCCTTCTAAAACGGTTTTGTCCCATTGTGAAACTTTCGTTAGAACTGGGCTTTAGAATGCCTTTTTACTACTAAACACCATGACATTATTTGGACGATCCAAACATAACAGCTGAAGAAAACTTAACAGGCTAAACAGTTGACTTCAAAATGACATCAATATGGAGAGTGAGAACAATCTACTGGGATTTACTGCCACACCTAGAAATATTGTGGTTAAAAAATGTCTTCTAATGGGAAGAGATATTGGAAATATGAGAAAATCAAGAGCAAGGAACAGGTATAAAGACATCACAAGAGAGTTTGTCTTTGTGAGTTAGAAAGTAAAGACGATCTGGCTTTGTCATTTTCTGTTTAGTTGCACTAGAGAAGTTCTACAGGCTGCTGGAAAAAGAAACAGTACTTTTTTATGTTTCTGGCAACAAGTACCAATTAGGCCAGCTTAATCATGTTACAGGCTGAGGAAAACAATCATATTCCAATTATTTCAACATATGTTGCAATTGTGTTATGATCTATGATTAGTGGAAATTATAATTTAATAAAATAATGTTTAATATAACTATATAATATAATTTCCACAGAAATACCCATTTAAACCCGTTTAAAATCATGTGACATTTTTTTAGGTCTATACCAAATAGACTTGTTTTCTTGCATCTGGAGAACAAGATTTGTAGTTCATTATGATGCTGTTTGTCACACATTTTACCTTTATCAAAATATTATGCTTCAGTGATTTTATTACCACACTTGGCCATTTTGCAAAATCAATTACATTTTTGATTATTTGTACAGCCATAATTAGGTCACAACTCAACTGCAAATTAAATTGGCATGTAGTCAATATGAATGCGTTTACCACTCATATTGGGAGTGTGAAAGCTGTGTTGGTATGGATATGCATACTATATGCCTAGTGTCTAGGGGATTGAAAGTTTGAAAGCATTTTTGCAACAGTAAACTGGGGTGGACAAAGCACAGCAGATCAGTGATAAAATGATCTGTTGTATCTATTATTCATATTCTGTTTCAGAATATCCCTAGACTTGACCTTTAGGAAGAGTATGTGTAACAAAACTTTCAAGTCATTTACATTCACATGCTGATGCTTAAAAGCAAGACAAAGTACAAACTAGGAATAACACAAGTAATAAAAGCCAGAAACAAAACATGGGGAGATGGGACACAAAGACATAGAAACAGACTCAGGGGACTAAACAGATGAATTAACGAATAGAGCAGGGAGACTATATACACAAGGGAGGCCGGGGGAATTGGACAACATGTGAAACATATCAGGGAGGAGCAGAAAAACAGGAAAGGGAGGAAATCGAAAGTGAGACATGACACAGGACGATATAATTTCAAAATAAACTAGGAAAGAACAAAACTACAGACTCGAATAAATGACACATAAATATAATAGTGTAACAGCGAAGTACAAAAATAAACTGCAGCACTTTGACTTTTTTTTACTTTTCATCATTTCACAAAATGCACAATCCATAACAAGATTATTCTGTAAAAAAAAGCCTCAAATACGCCTTTGGATAAGAGTGGTGCAATTATTATTACAAATGTTATATCTCTCATAGAGTTAAATTGTGTATTGTAAAAGATATTTTGAAAAACTATGTAAAACACCACTGATCACTTCAACAAAATTCTAATGATAGTGTAATTGTAACACAAAAAGCTGAGGTAGGCGTTTTTAAAAACAACAATAAAAAATGCCATTTAACAATTGAATGATAATATATCTCTTTGAGATAGCAGCAGCAAAAGCACACAGGTAACAGGTAATGATGGGCACCACTTTCAGAAGACAGCCACAGCCTTACTGACTTCAGCTTTCACCTTCTTCTGCCTACTCAGCTTGTCTTTATCAGCATTACAACCTGAATCAGGGACAGCATACATAATTTGAGTTCTCTGACCAAGTACTGGTAGCCTTTTCTGAGCTGTGCAATCCAGAATTCACTGGCTGATGACATGTTTCAGTACAACTGCAAATGTGTATGCTGGACCAAACTCATTAACTACATTAATGATACCAGGTCCTGTGGTCTACATGCTGACCTAAAGTTTTGCTTTACAGTTTTTGCCAAATGCTTACACACACGTTGCAGACTTTGGCTTACTGTGTCATAACTTAACACACAGGTCAAGTAGGACAACTTATACGGCAAAATGAAACTCTTGAAACAAAATCTAAGCAATCCCATTTCAAAACTGTTTTTAGCATCAAAACATTAAACACATGCACCTTTGTTTTCACTCTTTCCTAGCAGCAACAGCACACAGATGTGCTTTATGCAAAACACAGCTGTATTCAGTACTTTGGATGGTTTTTGACTTTAAAAGTCTCATACATTTTTTTTTTTGAAAGATTGATTCACATAAAAACAAAATGGAGACACTTTAGAATTTTTTTTTGTTTTTTTCAGATTTTTGCAAAAGTAAAAAAAAATCAAAAACACAAAGACATGGTACAACTAGAATGTTCTACAAAACATAGTGTTGTAAGGGAATGATTGGAAGACATTTATTCTCTGGATCCTGTCTCCTGTTAGCATTTGGCCACATCACCTCATCCACATCACAGGCAATGTCCTCCCTTGCCAAGCAACGGGGTAAATATCGCCTTGCATGCCGTACCAACATGTACCCTGTATGGACCTCACCTCAATGTCGCCGCATGCCTCTTCCATGGCTTGTAGAAGAGGCATGCGGGCATGTGGCTGAAGGTCATAAACTTTCCAGCGCCATGCTGAAAAAAACTCCACAATTGGATTCAAAAATGGGGTGTATGGGGTGCGCAGGTAGTCGAGTGGTTAGAGCATGTGCCACGTATGCAGTGTACCCCGGTTGAATCCAGCCAGAGGACCTTTACTGCATGCCACACCCCCTCTCTCTCCCCTTTCCTGTCTATCCACTGTCAAATGAAGGTGTCTATGCCTCAAAAAATCTTTAAAAAAAATGGGGTGTATGGTGGCAAGTTGAGAGCAATACATCTATCATGGTTGGTGAATAATGAGGGCTGTGTTGTAGGGACGGAGGATGGAGTGGTGATGCAGTGTCACTGTTGCCTGCTCCCCTTCATCGTCCTCTTCCTCGTCCTGCTGCTGCTCTTACTCTTCCTCTTTCTGCCTCCATGTTTCCAAAGTTGGCACAAAGGAGTTGAGCTCACATCAGGTGTATTTGTAGTGCTGAGGCTTAGACTGATTGGTCTTTTGAATGTTTTCATATGTGTGAGTCTGTATGTTTTTCTAATTTTAATTGTGTTTTGTATTTTAAATAGATGTGTTTTCCCAATGATTGCATGAGATTTCCTTTTTGAACAATGTGTCTTATGTAAAAAAAACGTATGTAGTGTTTTGAAAGAAGTGTGTTGGAGAATTTCAAACACAGTGCAAAGCATATATTGTGTTTGCAGGGTTGGTGCTTTTGTTTAGGGCATGGTCACCAAAGTTAGAGGTTGTGATGCTTTGGGCATAGCAACCACTTTTAGTGTTTAAGCATTAGGCAAAAACTGTAATAGTGTAATTTCTATTTTATGCTGCCCTCAGGCTAGCACAGCATACATGACATCTAAAGCCTTATACAACCTAAGATTGGGAAACCTGAATAACTTTTGACATAGGTTAGAATCTGATATGTTCTGAATGAACTAAAATGCTAACTTGCCGGTACTAGTATATTGAGAATGTCCAAGCACTGTTATTCATCCACACAGTCATAGTTTCAGCTACTCAACAGTCAGTTTTTCTAAATTTGTGTTTTTTTGGAACGTGGCCATCCTCACCCCCTGACGTCTCTCTGCAGGTAAGACGGTTGTCATGGCAGAAGAAGTAACAGGTAGCAACAAAGGCAGCAACTCTGAGATCCAGTCATTAAGTTCCTTCCAGTCTGACTCCTGTGATGACAATGGTAAGACACACATCTCACACTCTCACTATGAGTGGCTCAGGGTTCACCTATATACCTATTTTTTTGTTCTTTTGTCGGGTTATTTAAAAAGTCTGAGAAGTTTCATCATCAATCTGTAGAACTAAATACATTTACATATCACAATACAAGTGTAATTTGAGTGATGTGTTAGTGATGTCATCATATAAAGATAAAACTAATCAGATTTTCACATGCTTGGTGCAAGACAAATAAAACTCATATGGAAGTCCTAGAAGAATCACTCGCTTAGCTTCAGTGGCAGAAGTCATAGAGGACCATATGTGCACCTGGGAAAAAAGGAGAGGGGAAAAGGAAGGAGGAACAGAAAGAGAGGGTATAGCGCTTAACAACAATCCCCAGTGGCTTTCCATGAATATTAGTGCAGTTGTGGGACAGTGTGGCTGATATAGATTTTCATTTACATTGACATGTAATGGCATTTGAAGGTCAGTTTTGTTAAAGGCCCCATATTATGAAAAACACATTTTCTCTAGTCTCTGCATATAAAAGCTGGTGCTCCATGAGCCTACAAACAAATCATACTGTAATATTTATACTTATGTCATAGGCTACTTAGGGAATTTCATTTTCTTTCTCTGGTTATAATGCTCTCACACAGCCACAGGTGAAAAATAACGTACTGTGTCGGACACAGATGCGGATCGGGTCGGACGCCTGGAGAGGCGGGTCGGGTTTTACGATTGCCATTTTCAAGGCGTCACTTATCATCAGTCATTATTAGCGACACAAATGATAAGCATTTATATTTCATATGAGCTCATTCATGCATGCTTGGGCCACCCCAGAACTCCCATTCCCCACGCTGGCTTACTTCAACTTTTAAAAATTGGTCTATCCAATTTTCCTTCGGGTGTCGGTATCAATTTAGAGCGGGTCGGCTTGCCGGTGCGCCACAGTCAATTACATGTAGGGGAAACCCTGGAAGGGAGTCATTTTGATAGGCCAGCCTCCTCTGCGCGATGATAGGCGATATCCGAGAGGGGGGCGTTCATCCCGGAGGTGAAGTTCGGTGTGTCCAGCGGTAAGATAGCAATGTTTTGCAATGTCGTCGCTCAGAGTTAGACACACAAATTGCTCTGTTGTCGGTTATAAAAATCAATATAAGTGCCTATATTCTGTCCCAGCTACAGAACAATGAAGAGACCATGGTTGCATTTCATTTTTAACGACAACGTGCCGGCTATGGTTCGTATAAGCTTGTGTGTGCTAACCACTTCACGTCGGACTGCTTCAGTTTTGAGGGTCAGCAAAAAGCTAGCTTTGCCTCAACACTGACCCTAATAAAAGGATCAGTCCCAACCATATGGGACCCAGCAACTGCACCTGAGCCACAGGTAAAGGCAGGAACACACCAGCCAAACCGTTGGACATCTGAAGCGTTTGGGGAGAGTCAGACGAGGTCGGGATCAAATCTGTTTGGTGTGTTCAGCTGTGTTGGAAGCTTTCGGAACCACGTGGACATTGTCTGCTCCGATTCAACATGCGAAATCTGAGGAGGTTGGTTGTCGGTCGTCCGAGCCATTGGATTCTCTGACTGGCTGTGGCATTTCTTATTTTCATGTTTTGGAGTAATGTTACTGGCATGAGACTAGCTGTTATTATGTGCGTTCAAGACGTTTCTGCCGAACGGTTCAGACGAGAGGCAACAGAGTGGTTGAATAAAGGCAGTTGGCTGTTGGTTTGAGTCTGGGCAGTGTGTGGGGGCCTTAAGTGTCGCCATGTTTGGATAGTATTTACAGTTGCCTACCAGTGGGTGAATTCAGCTGGAAATTGGCTAACTAGTTAGCTTCGCTTTGGTCAGCTATGCAATGGCATTTGAAGCGAGTTTAATGCAAATAATATTACGATGGACCTTGGTTGTCACAGTAAAAAATCTGGAAACGTGCAGACTGGAGACAGAGACTATGCGAACAGTGTCCAAGAGTTTGGAGACTGTTAGAGGCAAACACCGCTTTTGCTAGCTGTTAGCCATAAGCTACATGGTAACAGCACATAGAACAAACTGACATTATTCAGACACACTTACTATTCTCAAACGTCTTGCTGCAGCCGCAGAGTCGGTGCTTCTTCAGTAGCCTCTCCTTCTGGGTGCGATTCTGGGTCAAACTGGTATGGTTGAACTATCTTGGCATCTTCTCCCTGAGAGGGGGGTGTAGCAGGCAAGGCAGGCATTGACAGACGGAGCTCATTAGCATTTAAAGGTTCAGGCACAGAAACAGCCTGCTTTCAGTAGAGCTCAGTAGAGCTCAGTAGAGCTCGCATGAGCAACTTCTAGACAGCTGAAATTCAGGACCACAGATGGGTTTTGGAGCGATGCATTCAAATACAATGTTGTTGGACCTCTGACAGCTGTGTGAAATTGTTGAAAAATAGTATAATATGGGATTTTTAAGAGAATGCATTCCCATGGTTCTCTCTCAAATGTACTTTATGATAATGTCACAACAATGTCATAATGAGCAGCATCAAAGAAGCTAAGGGGTTTAGAGAACTTCACAGTGTGGAATTGGTGGCCTTTTTGCTGGAGCTGTGTATTTGGTTTTGTGTTTCATTTCTAACATTATGTTAGATTTATTTGCAGTCATGACTTTCATTGTTTTACTTTACAGGATGATCACAAACGACAAATGGCAGGTTTTTTGCCTCTAATCCTCAATTGATGGAATATGTGAATATTTCCTCAGTTATATTTTACTGTTGCCTGTCTTTCATGTGCCTCCTGAAATCTGACAGATGTCACCAAATATGAAAGTATAGCAACTAAAATGGCAAACAGTAGAAATATATTGGCATTGTTGCTATTTTGTTTTAATATTGTTTTTTTCTCCCATGACTTTTCTTTGCATTTTTGAAACTTCTTGTGTTTTTCTATTATCTTTGCAGATTTTTTTTAACTAAACAGATTATGTGTTATCCATTCGTTTAATAATTGAATGTGTTCTTGTAAACAAAAAAAGAAGAGTCATATATATATGTGTGTGTATATATATGTATATATATATATATATGTATGTATGTATTTATATGTATATTAGGGCTGTCAAACGATAAATCGCATTTTGTCCATAGTTAACTCGCAATTAATCGCAAATTAATCACAATTTTTATGGCACATTTCTTTCTGTTCTAAATGTACCTTAATGTATTTTTTTCATGTTCTTAATACTTTTAACAACATAAGAAAGGGCAAATATGCTTGCTTTATGAAAATGTTTATTCAACACTTCAAATCATGCAGGATAATAAAAGGCTCAAAAAATATCACCTTACCCTAAATGGGATCAAAATATGGTGATGTCTGCTTTTGGCGAGGGGCGGGGCGGAGGGCTCTCTGCGTCTGCCGTGTGTTTGGCTTGCAAATGATATCTGAGACTCGCTGTTCTTTAATGGTAACTCATTTCATGTCGACAGTGGGTGCAGATAACTTTTGTACTATCGACCAAACCATCTGGCAGTGTTTTAAAAGTAAATCTGCCGTTCATAAGTCCTTTCTCCATTTACTTTCGCTTTCGCTTTTCAGTCCAACGTGTTTTTCCTGAACGCCAACCCTGCTTATTCTTCTTCTTCTGATTCCCTTTCTTATTCTTCTGCCACCCTCTGGATCAAGAGTACAGGTGCCACTGACGGCCTTAAATCAAACAATGCGCGTTCCTTTTTTTTTAATACCGAGTGTAAATCGCGCGTAAAAAAAATTAACGGCGTTAAAAGGATGTTGTGTTAACGCGCGATTAACGCGTCAACTTTGAAAGCCCTAATATATATATACATATATATATATATATATATATATATATATATATATATATATATATATATATATATGTATAGGGCTAAATGTATATATATGTATATTTATGTATATGTATATATGTATATATGTGTATATATTTGTATATATATTTATATGTATGTATACATATGTGTATATATGTATATGTGTATATATGTATATGCGTGTATATATATGTATATTTATGTGTGTGTGTGTATATATGTATATATATATATATATACATGACTTGTCTTTTTTTTCATTTGCAAGAACACATGTAATTATTACATTATTATTTAATAATATTTAAGTAATAATTGATATGAATACTTATTAATTATTGATTTGAATTACATATATATTAAATATGTAGATAGATAGATAGATAGATAGATAGATAGATAGATAGATAGATAGATAGATAGATGGGGATATAGATAGATATGACTCATCTTTTTTTCAGTTGGCAAGAACACATTTAATTATTAAATTGCATGTGAATGCCACCAAAACCCCCCCAACTCAGCAAGAATCTTGACTGTGCCATAAGCAGACCAGGTAGTCTTCTGCAGACAGAACTGGCATTAGTGAGAAACCTTAAGAAATGCCACAGGTGTGAGGGGTGATCCCAGACTAACACCATGACAAGCATTTTTCACTCTGAATAACTGTATTTCAACACTTATCTCCTCCTTTTTTCCCTCCACAAGCCTCCATAGTGACTGTCATTCGACTGGTCAATGATGCAGTCGACACAATTGAAAGTGAAGGTACCATGTCTCATCCCCTTTGTGTCTCTCATCTCATAATTTCCCCCTTCTCTTATCTCAGCGTTGTTATTGTATCTGGTGAGATCTAAAAGAGGATTCTTCAGCGATATGCCAAAGTTAAATACACTCTCACTTTGTATTACATGATGTATCTCTCAGTAAGTGGTCCTCTGGGGCACTGTGCTTAGCTCCCAACATGTCCAGATTATATTTCTTCTTTCTCACACATCCTGAAAGTCAGTGGTCAGTCAATCAACCCACTTCAAAGTTAAACTTTTTTCTATTAGCTCTCAGTTCTCAGTATGTGTTTCCATAACACACACATGGCTAACCACATAACACTGATAGCCAACAATCTGCAGGTTTTGATTCCATCTGATCACCTCGATGGGTGATTTCACTGATGAGTCCCTCCCTCGTACTGAAGTTGAGCAAATTTCCTTTTCATCCACTGTTTAAGGAATAAATGTCATAAACATAGAGTCACAAGACAGAAACTGAGAGAAAGCTGGCAGAAAATGATGGATAAAACTGGAGATCCTCGTGGTAGCTGTGACACACACATATACTCTCCAAGCACACAGGAAGTCTCTTCAAACACACACTGCTGATGCTGTAATATTCCTTGCAAGGACAGTCTCTTCAATAACACATTTGTAAAAGAGCTTGTGAAAGTTGTAATTGTTAAAAGGTAACAACACAATCATTTTCATTTTATAGTAAAATGGTGAAGTGCTTGAACACACTTTCACTTCAGTTCCCAAAAGAGAGAAAAGTATTACAGTTTGGGAGGGAAAGGTCAGGGAGGTCACATCAGCAGCTCTAGATTTATGTTGGTATGATCAATTGCTAAAGGTTTCTGTTCTTCTATTTGACAGTGTCAGTTATGGATCATGGTCAAACGTACAACAGAGGTGACAAGACGCCCCCATTAATTTATCTAATTGTCTGTCTACCTATCTACCTACCTACCTACCTATCTATCTGTCTATCTATCTATCTATCTATCTATCTATCTATCTATCTATCTATCTATCTATCTATCTATCGATTGACCTGAAGTATCGATTGACCTGAAGTATCTACCAATCTAATTATCCTGGCTACATCACCCAACAATAGTAACTTCAATTGTGCAATTACAAATCTATTAGAATCTACATTCAAAATAAAGCTACAGAGCAGATCAAACTATGCTGTATGTCAATTAACATCATTTTCCGGTATAATCAATTTGTGTTTAATGGATTTTGTTGAATTAATTTGAAGACTAATGTTGTAGAATTGCAGCTTTTCTCTCATTAGGGCCTCATTTTGAAGATGTGTCTATCTAACTATTGGATCCTAAAGAAGATCTGGCAACAAAATTTCCACTGATTTTGGTATTGACCCACTGACCTTTCTTCTGGTACCTGCATCAGGCAGAACCTTCATCTAAAGCAGGCATCCCCAAACTTAAGTCTGATGTGGCCCAATCTAAAACTGGAAAATCCAGTCCAGCCAGCTAAACGTTTAATCACAACTCTGATAAACACACAAGACAAATGATTTCCCCACTGTGAGCCCCATCTTTTTGCATGGAGTTAGCCTATGTTAATCATCATTAAAAATTATTACTTTTTTTAATGTACCTCGTTAAAAGAGCAAGAAACAGGATGGAGAAAGAGAGAGAGGTTAGGAGGGAAAGAGACAGAAAGTGCACAGGAATAAAAAAAAACTGCCCTTCATCTGTGTGTATTCTTTTCACATCTGTGACATATTCTACAGATACAGACATTAAAGCTGTGGTAAATCTAAATCAAAAGAGATATAAAAAAAAAAGATATAAAAAGCAAGACATTTTGCCAAGCACAAGCACTGCTCTTGCATACAGTGTGTTCTGCCCTTAACACCTAACAACTTGTAATTTATCTTATCTTCTTTCTTTTAACACAAGCAAACACATGCAGGTACAAGCCGCGGGTTGACCGCGTCACTTCTTCCGGCGATATCACACTTTATCTAGCGGACTTATTACCGAATTAAACTATTCCTATCGTTTTGAAAGTTTTTAAGATCGCGATTCACTGTTCAAACAAATCCACCATGGTCTTTTAATAAACAAGAAAAGAATTACTGGTTAGGATACATTCAAACACACACACACACACACACAAACATACATATATATATATATATATATATATATATATATATATATATGCAGCAGTGGTGAGTTAAACATATTTCGCATAATGCTAACTCCATACTTAACGTAAAGTCATATATCAGAGGTATGAACACATGATTATAGACATTAATTTTAGAAAGTCCTCTGAGAATTATACCAGAACTTACCAAAAGGTGGCACTGTGGCTCCACCCACATTCAATCCTTTTACCTGAAACTTTATATTTTGGGCTATAATTACATCAGGAAGATGAGAAACATATCAAATTGTAGGTCTTATCGCACTGATTACGAATATGTTGTTTTAAAGGGGATAAGATGGCAATGTAATACTCTTACATAATAAGAAAGGGACCAGGACTCTTCTTATTTCTGCTGCAGAATGGGAGGCAACAGCTAGCACTAACACCATCGTACATTTGCCTAGTGACACTTAGCAAGAATGCCAGATGTTTGGTTGTTATCTCTGGCGCCTACATCAAAGACGAAACTGACGCGATCCAGTGACCACTGTCCCTAATTTACAATCAACAAAGCTTAGTTATCCACCAGGGCAAAAAGTTCCTATAAAATCCACATGTGGAATGAGGTAATCCTGAGTCTTGAATGTCCATGATCTGTAAAGATAAAGCTTTCAAATGTTAAAGAAGAGGGGGAAGGAGTGTCTTGTAGAAAGGGGGAAGGTGACAAATGGTTTTCTTTCATGATAACAGAAGACTGGCTCTTCCTGCACCTTAGTTTTATGGTCAGCAAATGCTTTTCCAACTCCTTGCTGGAGTGAGCAAAGAGAGAGAGGGGGGTCTTAGAGAAATTCGGAGTGTTACAAAGTCACTAGGTGAAAGTTAAGATCCCGGCACAGGAACAGAGATCCTTTTGATGAAGAGGAGACGGGGGCAGGTTCCTACACTTGTACTGTTAAGTCTGCATTGGGGTTCCCAAATATTTTAACCAGAAGGTAAGAGCTGAAAGTCTGGGTGTAGAGTGTATGCAGGTTCTGGCACTATTTTCTGTGCTTGTCTGATAACAGTATGCTCATAAATCATCTTGAGGAACAGGTGTCAGCAAAGCAAAGCTTTTTAGGGCCAGGTGTAATCACTGATTTTTTTCTAGAGATTATCTGGCCCTGTGGCCTAGTGCATGTGTGTTTAAAAAGGGATTGGAATTTATGGGGGTCTGTTAGTCTAGCCTTGCATTCTGGTCTGTAAAAGATATGTCTCTAAAACATTCCCACCTTCAGAAGAGAGGTCAAAGTAGAGTAGACTTTAAATGTTTAGATAAAAGTTACTCAGTTTCTTTGCCTTTTGCAGGTCTTCAGAGTTACTGCCAATTTCTTGTGGTTGATACAGTCATTAACCTCTTTGGTTATATGTTTTGTTGTTAGGATACAACCTTACTTCTTTCTAAGGTATCACATTGTCCACACAGAATTATTATAGTCAGTAATATAGTAATTGTTCACATTTATCTCATGAAAGATGCTCTATTCAGTGGAGAGAAATGACCTGATCAACTCCATATGATGTGCAGCATTGTATAAGGCAAATGATTGTCACACCAGAAATAAAAGACATATTTTGAAGATGGTTCACTGCCAAATAAATGTATATTTATCAATTGAAGTAGCACATTTTAGAGCCTTTCATTGTGAACTGCTCAAGGCACACCTGTGCAATAATCCTGCTGTTTAATCTGCATTTAATATGCCGCTTCTGTCAAGTAAATCAATTATCATGGCAACAGGGAAGTGCAGTCACTTCATCAATTTCACAACAAGCTCAGTCGTTGGGAAACATGCTACAAACACCAGCGACACAACCAAAGACACTAACCCAGTGCAATGGCTAACACATTTCCATTGGGAGAAACCTGCAAATAGAGAAACAATGTCAAATAAACATAAACGCTACAAACAAATGCAACAGAAAGTTGCTGCATATCCAGTACCAAATCAGAGGTGCTTCAGGCTGTTAGCACTGCAGGAATCAGGGCCCACATCTATCAACAGTGCGTATGCACAGATGTGTGCATAGGAATGATTGTACCCACACATCTGTGCATACAGAAAGTGTGGAATTTGTCAGTGTGTACAGCATAGAAAAGGGACACTGAAAATTGAAAGCTTTGCAAGTGTCACAGCATACATTAAACAATCTCAACATCTACTTTATGTTCTGTATTTTCTTTCGATAATAATTAGCTACACAATTAGAAATGTTGTCTAGTTACAGACATGTAGCCTAATTGGTGTCAAATCTATAACAATTGTTGAAGTATACAGCAAAAACATCTGGTAAGTGGGGTGTGAGGAAGCCCTGGCAGTCTAAATATCTTTATATTATATAATAGCATAAAAAAATGATATATGGTTCTTTTTCCTACCCATTACTGCAGGTGCCTGCTCTAATCCGCTATTCAGTCGAGGTGCACTTTGTCCATTCATTTTTTATCCATGTATTTAATCTTTGAGTTCATCAGAACAAGCCTATTCTTCTATCTTGGCACCATCAGCAAGATAATATAGTCCTGGTTCGTGCCTTCTGTGGAGAGTGCTCCCCCACCCAACTTTTCTCTAAATGGAAATGTTTTGGGCAATTGAAATGTGTATTTGGTAGTGGTTGGCCATTGATTTACTATTTAAAGTGTTTTATCACATCTGTGCTTATGATTTAAGAGAAATTAGCCTTTTCCATTTACAGAAAAAGTTTGGATCATTTACAAAAAGTTAGTGTTTATTTTTTTGTTTTTGTGTGATCAAAGCAGTCATTTTTGAGCTTCAGTTGAAATAAACAGTCTTGCTTTCCAGTGATTCATTAGATAGTGTAAACATAAAACATTGGCTAAACTAGCATGTTCGCAGTTCGCTCATTAGCTAACAAAAGCCTTGGGAGTGACCGCTAAGTCACCATTCCGGTCACCAGTCAAATATTGCTGCTGTCACAGGCATTTATATTAAAGCTTGGCTACTATGGAGGCAGTTTTGTGAGTGGGTCCCCATTTTGTTTGCTCTTGTGTTCATATACAGTTCGATCATGCACACAGAGGTACATGCTGTTGATAGAATACACATTATTGCCAGTGGTTTCACCATTTTCCACTGATCTATGTGTGGTTGTATTGCATTAAGAATTGTAAAAATTACATCTGCGAACGGCAAGAAAGAGAGAGCGAAAGAGATTATCAAATTTTACGAGGCCATCAAATAGCTTGATTGTTTTATGTTATCATATTGGTTTGTAACTGTAGAGTACCTCTTTTGTAAGCTTATTGAAGGTATTTAGGGAACACCTTTTAGACTAATCTTGTCTAATCTAATGACTCATTCTTGGTTATTCATACAAGTTATTGAACATTTATATAGCGTTGTCTGCAAATTGTAAAACTTACAGAACTTTTCTTAATCATTGTGGATGCTCACTTTGTTATTGTTATAGTGATAATTCTTGATGCAGGTGACTCGTAACACTGAATGTAAATGTAACCATTGACTGTTTCCAAGAAAACTTCATGGGGCACATTACGATTTAAGTTTCGACTTTAATCCTTCTGCAGAGAAGTCAATCATACCAAAATTGACTGCAACGACAGTCCAGCACCTGAACCTAAAGCCAAAAGCCACCTTCCAACTCGCCCACCTATAGCAGCATCAAATCACCGTCCACAACCAGATGGCCATTAGGGATCATTTGCTGTCCATCTGTCAGGCTTTCTACCCACTCAAATTCTTATCCTAAATTAACACTTTTAATTTTCAAGCTAGTCTATCCTGATCAAAGTCATTTTGTCTATCTTTTTACCTCTTTGTATGCACAATTGAACTTCAAAATGCCACACTTTGCCATTGGTAAATTCTTCAGCACATCCCCCTCTCTAGTCGAAGCTCTGCGTGCATATGTGTGTGTCATTTCACTGTGCTGAGCTGACTTTGTGACCAACCCCACCTTCCTGCTTGCCACTGTTCCCATTGCGTAATGTCACTTTTCTAGGATTTTTATCTGAAGCCCAGAGGTGTTACTGTTTGAGACCAGTTATTGAGTGATTTTTCAAAGCTTTTGTCTTGGTTTATCATGATTTATGTTCTGCTTTGTTGCATGGATATCTTATGGTTTTCTTTGTAATTGCCTGTCAACTCACATGGTGTACTTCACTCACCATCTGTGCTTTGACTTTAGGTTGCCAAATAATTTCAGTAAGGTTTATCTGCAGAGTTTTTGGTAGATTGTCCTTCTGATCAACCAACCTTTGTGATGAGAATCATCATTCATGCTATATCTGTAGATTGTTGGCTCCAGTGCTCAGTGCTAACACCTCAGCATACCCTGACTGGCTCTCATTTCAGATGCATGCTCCTTCAAATTTTGCCTTTCAAGATAGAATATGTTCTAATGGGTGAACAAGTCTCTCCCATTCCAAAGGTCCTGCCAAATGTGGTCAAGAAATGCAGTCTTATTTTTCTTGGATTTGGTAGAGACAACCAATGTATTAGAAGACTGCATGAAAAATGTATGGCTTGCCTGTCATACTTCATGCTGCATTGGGTCATTCTTAACGAACTTGCAAAATCTGAAGATAATGTTGTTACCATTTTTTTTTTTTTTTTTTTTTTGCATTTTAGTGGTCAGCTTTCAACAGTGAATGCTTCACAAAAACTGGACCAATTAATAAATAATGAAAGCCAGGTTACTAACACAGCCAAATGTGTATGATGTATGTGTTGTTACTAACCTGGACATATTCCTCATGAACTGACATTAAACTGTTGGAATTTGTGTGGTAAAAGGGAAATGGGAGCCAACAACTCAGTGGAAACATGCAGATGATAGATTACTTTGCTGCATTGACCAAGAGGAAAATCTACCAGATCACTGTAACATCGAAATCAATTTTGCCTTTTTTTTAATGAAGTTCAGCATGCTCCGACTCCCGTGACCCTGACTTGCAAAGGCTTCTGTGTTGCATGCCACATACCCTTAATGACCTAACATTTTTTCTGTGCAGGTTGTGCTTGGATATGTACCTGACCTCTGTGTATGGTTGATGCTACTGAGTCTAACTTGCCTGATGCATAGTGAAGGCATGTCATTCACAGCTCCATATCGTAAAGAATAGTTTGTTAGCTCAGCCATGTCGGGGCTGTTGTGTCTTATTTTCATAGTCCAAAATGTTGCTAACAATATCCCCTTTTACTCCAGCATATCACTGGGACACATCAGACTGGATGCCAAGCACCAGGCTGTCGGATATCGCAGAGGTGCCGGGCTACGAAGCAGGTCCTGGCAGTAATGTAGAAGGCTCAGCTTCTCACCTCGGAGGAAGCACCCGTGAACTGGAGTCAGACTACTACCTGGGAGGCTATGACATCGACAGTGACTACCCCCCTCCCCAAGAAGAAGAGTTCTTGAGCCAAGACCAGCTGCCACTCCCTCTGCCCACAGGCGAGGACTTTCCCGAGCCTTACACACCAATTCCTGCCAACCATCCAGTCTCCAAGGAGAGCACCCTGAGCTCAGCCAGCACTGAGCATCAGCATGCTAGGCCGCACTTCCACCCAAGCCAATACCTTCCTCCACACCAGCTACCCCTTGGAGAGGTGCCCCACGAGGACTTCAGCACTTCATTGAGTGGTGTAACCACGGGAAATGGGGACACTGATGAATCTCTGTCAGTGAATGTGCGACTATCTGTTGTTGCCTCATCAGCCTCAGACATGTTGGCCCCGTGCAGGTTGGATGATTCTGAACATAGCAGCGACTTTGACAGTATGGACGAGCTACGTCGAGGGGTGACCATCATCACTGACTCACAGCAACAGACCGAGGTGTGATGATTGACCAGTACAGGGATGTATAATGGGCTAGAAGGAGCATAACATTGGTTCAGAAGGCAGGAGAAGAATTGCTTTTTTTAGCAATGTTAGGCACGGCTGAAACCATATACTATAACAGTGACCTTAAAACCACAACTCAATTATTCCAAGTACTGTCACCCCTGTCAAGAAAAGGAAGTGTTAACCTGTCCCTGCTGTTGTGAACATGGGGTCCTTCTTGTTCCAGTGTAAATGAGAAGAATCAATCCAAAAGCGACTGAGTATTACAGATGCATTTTAGCAAATAAGACAAAAGAAAGGAGACAATCATGTAAGTGACAGGGTTGCTTCATTCCTTGCACCTTCACAGAAGCCCATGAGATCAATTCTTCTGACACAAATCCCCATTTTTCTTTTTCCCCCAAGATTTGTAAACTTTGTATTGCTCCAAGATTGTACAGGCTTAACAGAATAGATGACCTTACTGGTGAGTAAGTATGGAACAGTGTTGTGGCCACATTTCAAAAATGCCATTATTTGTTTTAATGTGGAATGTGCTGGTTTCTTTTCCAAAACAACAAACAAACGAAAAAAGTTTCTAGCCATGATATGTCAGCCATCCTCTGTCATTTACCTGAAATGTTGTCATTGATTTTACAGCCTTATTTTTCATGCGAAAGCCAAGAGATGCTATTGTAGTCAATCTATTTAAAGCCCCTGTACGGAGTTTTTAACTGGATATAGTAAAGTCTGTAGTTTCTGCTGATGTGTCTCTGTTACCTACAACAGCAAATGAGCCCATCAGCGTGAAGATACGCCATTTCTAAGTAGTCTAATTCTATACCTCTGAAAGGCCTTGGTCGGGTCGGACCACTGACGAAACGATTTACGGCAGTCAGACCGGAACTGACGACATTCAGGATACGGCATAGCTGTTTTGTTG